>NC_081171.1:22275233-22575233 GCF_012432095.1 Onychostoma macrolepis
TTAAACATCTTATGTACATGAAATAAACTACTGAGTGATATCACTATTCTGATGGATCTCTTTCACCTCACATTCTGTTGTCCTCTTAAATCACTGTATTCATCAATTATCTGTACTTGATTATTTATTCAAGTTTGAAGTTATTTAAATTATTTCCTAACTATGATTGATGGGTGTTTCTGTTAGATATTAAAAACACAAACAAGAAATGCTTCTCTTGTGTGTATGTTTTGAGATTTCCATGAAATTCATAGACATCAATGCAACATTGATAATATGCAGATCAGCATATTAGAATTATTTCAGATGGGCCATGTGACAGTGAAGACTGGAGTAATGGTTGCTGAATATTCACATATGTATTCATATAAACAGTCATGGCCAAAAATATCGGCACCCTTGGTAAATATGACCAAAGAAGGCTGTGAAAATTAATCTGCATTGTTAATCCTTTTGATCTTTTATTTAAAAAATTCTGAAAAATCTAACCTTTCATTGGATAATAAGAATTTAAAATGGGGGGAAATATCATTATGAAATAAATGTTTTTTCTAATACACGTTGGACACAATTATTGGCAACCCTAGAAATTCTTATGAGTAAAATATCTCTGAAGTATATTCCCATTCATATTCACAATTTTGAGCACTCCAGGGTGATTATGAACATGAAATTATCCAGCCATGGCTTCCACAGAAATATAAATAGGAGGGAAAACTATGAAGGTAAAATGACGTCAAAAAGATTTGCATGCGCAGGGTAAGATTTGTGAAAGTGTACATAAGATAGCAAGCGTAAATTAATTTTGCATTCTCAAGAAGAGAGTTGTAAAAGTGCAAATTGCATTTCAAGCGTAAGAAAAAAAGATTTGCAGCCTTTTACTGTTATTTGTAAGTGTATATCAAGTATTGTGAAACTGAAACTTCATGCTAAGGCAAAATAAATATGATCTGTATTCTTCTGACTTTCATTTTTCCGCGCTTACACTTTTGGCGCTGTTGTTTCGCCCAAATACAGCCAAAAGTATTGCAAGCCTGCGCCCAGTGTTTTGCAATTGAAAACAACCTTATCAAGAACTGCAAAACGGATTGACTGCGTAAAACCAATATGTGTGTGTAGAAAAAAAAATCGTTGCAACTGTCTAAATGACTTCTTGCGTGCATAGAGCAAAATGTTCGCCAAATAACACGCTGTGTACGTCTGCGTCTTTGCGCTTGCAGTTTTGGCACGATTCTCTCACTGATTTCAGATTTGCAAGCGCGTGTGGAAGGCGGGACCTTCTTCTTTCAGCCAATCAGATGAAGCTCTTGCTGACTCTCGATTTACTCTTATCTGATTGGTTCAATAAAACTCCAGACGTGAGAACACATCTTTATTTTAATTTGACTCAGCGTCATTCTTATTTCGGGGATGGTATTTTTAATGCACAGATACATATAAAAAAATCAATAAATAATTAATAATACAATAAAATAAAATAATAAAACAAAAAAGCATGATCCTTTATAAGCTGTGTAGGCTACCATTAGACTGACTACCATGTGTTCATTCTGAATTTCGAGCTAATATTAGGAAATGACATTTCTGTGTATTCACTCTATTTATCCTAATCATCCTCCTCCTCTTCAGCAGACCATATAATATTAGTTTGTAATCTTGATGCTACTGAAAGTATCTGCACTACTATGCATAATTTCACCATGTCTCCTGATCAGGGTTGATGCCAGATTTTTGTTTTTCCTTTAACGTGTATTTAAAGGAGATTTTACTGTACTAAATATTTACCCCTAAATTATGCATTTACCATCTGTAATGCCATGTGAAACCACTAGATGGATGTATAACCATATAAAAATTTCAACATTACTGTGTATTTCATGGTTTCTGGGAATATTTGATTCAGACATAGTTGGCAGCAGCACTGCGTCCTGGAGGAAATCGCACGCAGTCTGGAGGTCCTCAACGTCATGTTCCCCTTTGAGTGGCAGATGCTTTGAGCTCCAAGACGGCCAGAGGAAGTGCACAATGCGAGAATCAAGACACACCGACTTCAAGGAGTAATAAACTCCCTCACTTCTCTACTTACTGCTGTCCATGTTTTCCAGCAGCTAGTGCATTATGGGTAGTCACACTAAACAGGCCCATAGAAGCTATTAAAGAAGTGAATGTGTTCTCTCGGCTCTTTATTTATTTAGCTTGGGTTGCAGATCTACACTTGTTTTAGAACTTCAGCTTTTTCTTTTTGCTCAATATGGTGTTTTTCCATTTGTTTTCAGGGTGTAAAGATTTATTGCAGGGCTTGTGTCTCTACAAAACCCAAACAGATTGTTTTTTTTTGTTGTTGTTTTTTTAACCTATGTGAAATGCTAGTCCTTTCACCCTGCTACAGCCTTTTTGCTCTTTCTTTCATCTGTGTGAGAAATGTATTCATGTGAATATAATATATCTATGTACTACTTTATGTAAAGCTGCCCTCAAAAAAAAAAAAAAAAAAAAGTATATTCAGTGCTTGAGTAAAAAGCTGTTTTGCAAATTATGTTCTCAGGTGAATCTCACAGAAACATGTCCGGGTCACATGCTACACCTAAAAAATAAGTCATATTTTTCATAAAAAATACAGTTTTTCATTAACATTTTATGTTTTATTTTAAAATTCTCATCATTATTATTATTACAGTAAAATTACTATATACTTTTAAAAAATTAAATCAGCATGAGGCCAAAAAGATGACAAATGAACATAAAAAAATAGTAAAATTAATATTAAATTTTTCTTACAGTGACACTGGGATTTGTTACAGTAATGAATTTGGTGGAAAATAATCTCGATGCAAATGATGTTAATATTTCTAATAATAGGCATCATTTAATTTAAGCTAATTTTCTTATTTCTTTTGTTTTTGAGGTAAAATATGACCCAGGCATATTCTTGACAGGTTTCATGAGATTCACTCATGCTATGGATGTCACATGAACATGTAAATAAACAATAATGTATAATTAGATGATGCTATTTTGCTATAAGAATGCAGCTGTGATTTAAATTAAGAAACAAAATGTCAATCACATAATCACATGCAACAATGTAAATTCAAGTTTACTCCACTTGTCAATATGTACTAAATCAAACACAAGTGCTTTTCTTGAGTGTCAGTCCAAGTCCAGATTTTTTTTATTCCACTCATGATCTGGTTCAAGATGTAAGACCTTTTAATTTGCACTTGGCTTTAAACATCTTATGTACATGAAATAAACTACTGAGTGATATCACTATTCTGATGGATCTCTTTCACCTCACATTCTGTTGTCCTCTTAAATCACTGTATTCATCAATTATCTGTACTTGATTATTTATTCAAGTTTGAAGTTATTTAAATTATTTCCTAACTATGATTGATGGGTGTTTCTGTTAGATATTAAAAACACAAACAAGAAATGCTTCTCTTGTGTGTATGTTTTGAGATTTCCATGAAATTCATAGACATCAATGCAACATTGATAATATGCAGATCAGCATATTAGAATTATTTCAGATGGGCCATGTGACAGTGAAGACTGGAGTAACGGTTTCTGAATATTCACATATGTATTCATATAAACAGTCATGGCCAAAAATATCGGCACCCTTGGTAAATATGACCAAAGAAGGCTGTGAAAATTAATCTGCATTGTTAATCCTTTTGATCTTTTATTTAAAAAATTCTGAAAAATCTAACCTTTCATTGGATAATAAGAATTTAAAATGGGGGGAAATATCATTATGAAATAAATGTTTTTCTCTAATACACGTTGGACACAATTATTGGCAACCCTAGAAATTCTTATGAGTAAAATATCTCTGAAGTATATTCCCATTCATATTCACAATTTTGAGCACTCCAGGGTGATTATGTACATGAAATTATCCAGCCATGGCTTCCACAGAAATATAAATAGGAGGGAAAACAAAGCCCAAATTCCCTTAATCACCAGTCACAATGAGAAAAACCAAATAATATATTTCTGATGTGCAGCAAAAGATAATTGAGCTTCACGAATTAGTGAAGTGGCTTTAAGAAGAGAGCTAGAGTAGTGAAAATTCCCATTTCCACCATGAGGGCAATAATTAAGAATTTCCAGTCAACATAAAATGTTAAAACTGAAACTGCCTGGAAGAGGACGTGCATCTATATCGTTCCAATGCACGGTGAGAAGGAGAGTGAGTGGCTAAAAACTCTTCAAGGACCACAGCTGGAGAATTGCAGAAAATAGTTGAGTCTCGGGGTCAGAAAACAGCACCTACATCACTACATGTTGTTTGGGAGGGTTTCAAGAAAAATTCTCCTCGCTCATCCAAAACAAACTCCAGCATATTCAGTTATCAGACACGACTGGAACTTCAAATGTGACTGGCTTCTATGGTCAGATGAAACTAAAAAATTAGCTTTTTAGTAGCAAACACTCAAGATGTGTTTGGTGAACACAGGGATAAAAAGTACCCCATGTGTACAATGAAATATACTGCTGTATTTTTGATGTTGTGGGCCTATATTTCTGCTGGAGGTCCTGGACATCTTGTTTAGACACACGGCATCACTGATTCTATCAAATACCAACAGATAAAAAATCAATAAGTGACTGACTCTGTTAGAAATCTTATAATGGGCCATGTTTGGATCTTTCAACCATACTAATCCAAACACAAACCTCAAAAACAACACAAAAATGGGTCACTGAGAACAAAACCAAGCTTCTGCTGGCCATTCCAGTCCTCTGAACTGAACCCTGTAGAAAATGAGTGGTGAACTGAAGAGAAGAAGCACCAACATGGAGCTGGGAATCTAAAGGGTCTGGAGTGATTCTGGATGAAGGAATGGTCTCTGATCTCTTGTCAGGTGTTCTCTAACCTCATCAGACATTATAGGAGAAAATTTAGAGCTGTTGAACTGGCAAATGGAGGTTTCAAAAAGTATTGAATAAAAGGGTGCCGTTAATTGTGGCCAATGTGTATTTGAGATAAACATTTATTTCATAATGATATTTCCCCCCATTTTAAATTCTTATTATCCAATGAAAGGTTAGATTTTTGTGATTTTTTAAAATAAAAGATCAAAAGGATTAACAATGCATATTAATTTTCATAGCCTTCTTTGACCATATTTACCAAGGGTGCCAATATTTTTGGCCATGACTGTATATATAATTGTTTTTATGATATCTTATCAGTTGTTTTTTTGGAGAAAAAAAACCACTTTAACTAGTAAACTTTTGTATAATGCAATATAACACTTGATCAGCACCCATTTCTATAATGCATTATACTCTTTAAAGCTGTAACCATGAATAAGTATTACAACTGATTAAATATAATACATTACATATAATGCATGTGCATAATAAGGCACTGATGTACCTTTACAATGCATTCTGTATACATACATTCTTCAAATACAGTGTCACCACAACATTTTTGTGAAATTCAAATCAGTTTGTTCCTTTAGAATGGGTTTTCATCTTGCTTTACTTATAAAAATAAAAATAAATAAATAAAGTTTCTTTATTGGCATAAAGAACCTTTGACATCCAAGGAACCTTTCAATGGTCCTTTATTGTCCTTTACATGTCCGTTAGATCATTCAAATGTTCTTCACACTAAAAAAAATGCAGTTCTTTCAAGAACTTTTCACTGAAATGTTCTAAAAGGAACACAAAATCACTGAAAACTTCCCTTTGGAACAGTTTTTTTCTTTCTTTCTTTTTTTTTTACAGTAAAGGAGGGAGCATATAATTCAATAATGCAAGTGATTCAATGAGCTGCAGTACCCTTGAAACCAACACTTAAAGCTCTTTAATAATGTATTAATGTACATGTTACATTAATTGTACATATTCATGATATATTTTAGACATGGGTGTGCTTTGAAAAAAAAAAAAAATTGGTTATGAAATATACATATTTGGAAAATGTGTTTTAGAGGCTGTTGGTACCATGTTTTCACCAGTGATTACAGTATCTGGCTTTAGGCACGAAACCAAGGCAAGAAATAAGAATTTTTGGTGGCTTGTAATGGGTAAGCTGACAGTTTGATTTAATTTAAATATTGAGAGAGAGATGTACTTTAAAGCAACCGTACGTAGTTTTGTGTATATTTGCGATTTTGGAGCCCTCTACAGTTCGATGTCGGGCAAATTCCAAACAGAAGTGAGCATCCCTATGCCCTACTCCCTTCGAAGGACAGAGCCCTTGAAGTGTGTTCTTTGAAGGGCGTAGGACATTATAAGCATTTGGAACTGCTTTGGCCAAGGGAATGATGGACAAAATGTTACCTTGACAACGCTGCGCGTGAGTGCATCATACAGTGCTCCAACAGTTGTTGCAAATAAATATTAATTCTTATTGTTATTATTTTAATCAAATACTGTCTAATTGTGTCTTATTTACTATTAAACTTTTTCAAACTAAACTTGCTAACAATACAGTCTTAAATCATATTTTTAAATCACTGACGAAAATATTTTGTATTACATAAAAATAAAGACAATTTTAATTAGCTTATTCTACTTACGTTTGTATGTAAAGTCAAAATAAACCCCAACTTTGCTTTAAAATGCATCGCAAGATCTCCTAAGTGAAGATCACATGATCACAAACGGAAATCACTTCCGTGAAGTGACCATCGCATGTTCCCTTCACTAATGGACTTCTGGAAGGGCCCTTCGTGAAGGGATTAAGTTGTTCCCTTTCGTTTGGAACGTCCCTACAAATGGCGTCCCCTTCCCGAAGTGCCCTTCAAGGGCGCAAAAAAAACGTTTGGAATTCGCCCGTCGTATCACTGTCGTAACTACAGTGAAAAAATGCACACACTTTGCTGCCATAAAGCAAATCGCCATTTTCGTGAAATTTCGTACCCGCACTCAACAAACTTACACTCTGCCAGGAGAGAAGTTTTGGGGGATATAGAAAGAAACAGAAGCTATTCGCCTTATTAGAAGTCAGTGCAGCCTGCATCAGAATGATTTTGGAACTTAAAAAAATAAAAAATCACATACAGTTGCTTTAATTACTCACTAATGAAAAACCTACAGTTTAGCTCTAAACAAATCCAGTGATAGGTAGGCCTACTCTTCAGTAATCACACTATTCCACACAAGAATCTCTAAAACACAAAATAATTAAACGGTTGTATTATTAATGAGAGGCAGTTTATACATTTTAAGACTCTGAAGGCCCCAAACAGTAGGCTACTTGGTTAAGTTCTTACATGTTAATTTACAACAGACCTCAAGTATGTCTTATGTTGTAATATCACTCTGTTCTTGCTTTACAATGCCATCTCAATTTTTACTGAATCATTTACAACATTTTTAGTCATACAGCATCTGAGTCCAGTCCTCTGTGGCTTATGTAATGTTTCTGGCCAGAAGGAGCATTCAGAAGACCTAACTGGCCGTTGGAAGAGGCTTTGGAGGCACATTGTCTGGACCATAGTGTGCTGTAGGTGGTTTGTCAATGTTTGGATCTCCATTGCTTGATATGTTGATCTGATTGAACTTGCCCAGGTGTTTGATTATGTTGAAATTAGAGCGAGCCGTCTCCACAAAGCTGTTCTCCAGGAGCCACCCGTTTGACTCACACTCAGGGTCCCCCTGCCGCAGCACGTTCTCCAGAGACGTTTGGAGGTAACGCACCCCCGTTAACACAGAGAGCTGTCAGAGAAGAAAATGATGCCTTATTCATGAGGTAGTTTTCACCGATAGCAAAAAAAATTGGTCCAGACAATTCTTACTGAAGCTTCATGTCATACTTTGTGAAGCAGTCATGTGCTTTACATAGGACGCTGAGGGATTGGAGTGACTGGTGCATAGAGCAGATTGTAAAGTGAATGTACAATCGGATTAAGTCATGCAACCAGAGCAGATTTTTATAAAGATAGCGAGTTACTTGCTTTTTATTAGTGTAAAGTTTCCTAGTACAATTGCTAAAACAATGTTTCAGACAAAATTGAGTCAGTATATTTTTTTCTCTGCCAGCAAAAGAACAAAAAATGCAAGTCTTTGAGCGTTGTCAAGCAACTTTAAATGGGTCTGATGCATATATATACAGACCGACCATTCTATAGTCATTCTACTTGGAGTTGTTGACGTTAATGAACTTGGAATTATGTGTTTCAATAGCAAGGGTATAAACAGCAAAATGAATTTGTGTAATTTCTAAAATTAATATACAATGTATGTCTTTAGTTTATTTCCAGCTATTATTATTAAGACATTAACTGTAGCCAGTTATAGGAATTATTAAACTTAATTATGCCATGGTCTGTCTGAATACTGGATTCTGATTGGCTGGCAGGTGTTGATTAAATTTGTTTAACTGCACAGGTAGTTCCAGGTCAGTTTAATCACGTTCTATATTAATGCGCTTCCTATAAACATTGGTAACCATAGTAACATACAGTTACAGTTGAATAGTAATACAGACGCTGTGCGTCGGGTGGTTCTTCGCCTCCACGTTGTGCATTCAAATCGTTTAATGCACAGCTAGCCGTTGATTATCACTTACATATTAAACTACCGAATATAGTATGTCACTCAAGACCCGACAAACATTAATTCAGCATTTGCAACTGGCAAAAAAACACCTACAAATGCCAAGATGCTGACAGAGGTAATACATTAATCAGACAAAACACATGTCTGTTGCTGTTTGTCTGCGTCTGTCAGTTCAGTGCGAATTTATCTTATTAGGACGTGAGCGCTTTTTGCAAGTTGGATTCATTCCACAATGGCATGAATGCAATTAGCTACTGTATAAAAAAGAAGTAACATAAATTTTAGGAATAGTCTGTTTTTGTTCCACCAGTGAATATTGTTCCAAACGAAGCCAATGTAGAAAGAACCCTGCATCTTCAAATCATTTGAGTGAATAATTCAACGGCTTACTAATAAAGAGGGCCACTTCTACGCACCTACCAGTGCTGTTCAACTGTCAGCATTTGTGGAACACAGCTAAGCCAATCAAATTTGATAAAATAAGCACTGATGTCATGAATAATCCAGATTTTTGTAAAGGCCCAGTCATTGTTCAACTAATTATTTCGTGTGAAGTCTAGTCATTTCAGTTGGAATCTATACAAACAGGAATTCATGCTATTATGCTAGTATGCTGAGCAGTTAAGGAACTACCATACCAACTTACCATTATACGTAACATATAATTTAATTTAAGAAATCCATGGTCATATTTACATGTTTAAGACATCGTATAGCATTAATCGAATGTATAGGTTTTCTAAAATGGAAATGAATAGAGTACCCGTTAAAAATGTACTGCTAGGTAAAAAAAAAAGAAAATAATAATTACTTGGTGGATCTATTTGACGACCGAATATGAGAGCACTGAATAGTATTACTGACAAGTATTATTAATACATATCCAATAGTACCCTACATATTGCCAAAGCAATAGACACAACCAACCTCAAAGAGCCAGATGATCAGAACCGTGAGGCCGACAGAATGCATGATGTTGGTGTAATAATCTAGCAGAGCCTGACGACATCCTCTCATCCACAGGTTGAGCTCCTCTGTCTGGTAGTCGTAATTAAAGTGGGCGGAGTTATTGGTGATTTGGTACTGAATGCACGGCCGAGGAGAGTTGACATTGCAGCAGCTGAAGGGAACTCCATCCATTAGGTATTTTCCCTCAACGTTGTTTCGCAGACGACTAGTAAGAAACAAAAATTGCAACTGTAATATTTTATAAATTGCATTATTATTATTGCAACTATTGGTCATATTATAACTGCAACTGTGTTCCTGATACTTTAAATGCTAATAAAGGGTATTTGCACCAAATTCAGTAGACATTTAGAAGACAATCAGCAGAAAATGTATTTTATTATACAGGTGCATCTCAATAAATTAGAATGTAAATAGCAACTTGGGCTATGAGCTTCTCCACCCTTCCTCCAGACTCTAGGACCTTGGTTTCCAAATGAAATACAAAACTTGCTCTCATCTGAAAAGAGGACTTTGGACCACTGGGCAACAGTCCAGTTCTTCTCCTTAGCCCAGGTAAGACGCCTCTGACGTTGTCTGTGGTTCAGGAGTGGCTTAATGAGAGGGATACGACAACTGTAGCCAAATTCCTTGACACGTCTGTGTGTGGTGGCTCTTGATGCCTTGACCCCAGCCTCAGTCCATTCCTTGTGAAGTTCACCCAAATTCTTGAATCGATTTTTCTTGACAATCCTCATAAGGCTGCGGTTCTCTCGGTTGGTTGTGCATCTTTTTCTTCCACACTTTTTCCTTCCACTCAACTTTCTGTTAACATGCTTGGATACAGCACTCTGTGAACAGCCAGCTTCTTTGGCAATGAATGTTTGTGGCTTACCCTCCTTTTGAAGGGTGTCAATGATTGTCTTCTGGACAACTGTCAGATCAGCAGTCTTCACCATGATTGTGTAGCCTAGTGAACCAAACTGAGAGACCATTTTGAAGGCTCAGGAATCCTTTGCAGGTGTTTTGAGTTGATTAGCTGATTGGCATGTCACCATATTCTAATTTGTTGAGATAGTGAATTGGTGGGTTTTTGTTAAATGTGAGCCAAAATCATCACAATTAAAAGAACCAAAGACTTAAACTACTTCAGTCTGTGTGCACTGCATTTATTTAATACACGAGTTTCACAATTTGAGCTGAATTACTGAAATAAATGAACTTTTCCACGACATTCTAATTTATTGAGATGCACCTGTATATATATATACACACACATATATATTAGGAATCCTCTAAATATTTTAATAGCTATTAACAATTTAAATAATATTCATTATTTAAATAACTATTTTTCCAAACCCAACTTACTCTACTACTTCCCGTTGGGACATATCCAAATATCGGTTGCTGACCCACTGGATCTGGAACCAGTCTCTGAAGCCCTTGTTCCCACAGCATTGGAACTGGATCTGCAGCTGGTCCACTGTACGCTTCAAGAAGCAGCGGCCTGGTGTGTCTGTGTCCTTATAGTAACGCATAGCGTCCTGTAGCCCCAATGTTAGTGCTTCCTCCAGCTGTCCATGCATGCTGTAGCACATCAAGGCGCCCACGAGCACGCTCAGAGTGAAGAAAAACGTGCAAATGATGTATGGGAGCATCACCAACTTCCAGCGTAGGAACTTGTTGGTGTCCACACAGTCATAGCAGATCTTTCCTCCCAAAAAGTTAATCATGCAGGCTATGAGTCCCACGGCAATTAGCATGTTTGGCACAGATTGGAGCTGACTCTCAGCCATTAGATCCTGCCGCTTGTTAATTTCGACTTTTAGAAAGATGCCCAAGCTAAAGAGGATGATACCTGTTACAATGGATATCCAGTTTAGTACCCACAAAACCTGGGCCAGTTTGTCTCTCTTGGTTTTGGTAAATTTTATTGGCAGCACAGCCATTTTACAAAATTTCAGAGAAACTTTGATTTAACTGATCTTGTGGAAGTCTGCTGGAGTTCCTAGTACAAAAATCAACTAAATTAGTTTTAGATGTAAGTCAATGAGGTGTAAAAGGTTCCTGTGGAAGATGACATGAATGGACTAATGCTTCTTAGCAATTAGCTTCTTAAGCTAACTTAGTGAGTGTCAATCAATGGAAAGACCTTGAAACACAATCTCCACAAAGTATTCATGGAGCTTATTCATTTAAGCTGTGAGAAAAACTGGATATCAGTAAAAAAGGGACTTATAAAAAAATCTAAACCATTTTGGCTCTGTCGAACTGTTTGGAGATGCCATGTGAGGTTCCTTTACAAACACAGTAAAACTGAAATAAATTCCATTTTTGCAAATGTACACCTAAGAGGAAAAAAGAGAGAAAAATTACTTAGCAACAGCTGAGACAATGGGTGGCTATTGAGCAGAACATGATTGTCTGATAAAAATAGAAGGATACAGACTCAGTCATATTAAAAGAAATGAATTGGGTTAGCGTTTTACCTTTTTTTTTTATCATGCAAATTTTTTAGCCATATAATTTAGTTTCTAAAAAGCTAATAATACTCCTCCTCTGAGTCTGGAAAGCTCAAAATAGCAGACAAAACTAAATAAATACACCTGAATGGACAGGTACAGGGCTTGTCCTTAACCAGGCGTGGTGAGTGAGATGACCCCAGCATAAGGGTAGTAATAAACAGTTTATTACTCACCCATCCATGTCTATCCATCACTCAATAACATCCCGGCCTATTCCAAGTGATTTTTCTCTTTCTCTCTATCAGATGCCTTCAGTTTTTGTGAAACAATCTGAATGCATTGTTTGCTGATGAAATCTGATATGTGTGTATGTGTGTTAGTGTCTACCGCAGACTCAGCTGTGACCTCTCTCATAATTCCTTCTAATCAGTAAGCAGCCCTGTTGGATTTGGAAGAGTACCTTCTGCCACCTGCACAAATCTCACTGACTGGGATGTGTGTGTGTGTGTGTGTGTGTGTAAGTTGGAGAATGAAGAAGGGGAAAGAGCTACTAAAAGTCACATAGTTTAATTAAATAAATAACATTGGGATTTGCCCCTTTTTACCAAAACAGAAGTAAAATGTATGTGTACCAAAACCATGTGACGTACATCAAACACAATCTAATGCCTCACACAGTTTGCACAAGACCGTATTTTGTCTTCTAAAATTAAATTCAAATATTGTGAAATAAATCAAACAAATGAATAAATAAATAAACTAAACATTTATCAAGTGTGTAAAATAAACAAATAGAACCCAATAATCAAACAAACAAAACAAAACAAAAAGCAAAAACAAAGTCAAAACAAAAGCAAAGCAAAATAAAATAAAATTAAATAAAGGCCAGACAAAACAAAACAAAAAAGTACAGGTAAATCTTTTTGGGATTAAAAAAAATTAAATATCTTTTTTTTATAAATTAAAATGCCCATTTATAAGTAAACAGTCTCTGACTCTTGTATACCATGGGCATTCTTTATATGAACGACTCCTGTTTTAATATGCATACTTCATGTAATACCACATGCACTGACAGCCAATGAAATCCAAAGGATTATTCAGGCCTAAAGGGATTGAGTCAGGGGAAAGTGCATACAAACAAGTCAGCAGATCTGAATGCAGGGTGCCCATATAGGACCACTACTGGATGAAAGGGGCTTTGTCTGGTGAGTAATGGTAACCACAATGTTTATGAGTATTGACCAAAGCATGGACAACTTACTGTACAGATGAATGACTGTTACAAGATGACTATTTAACATTTAATTTTAGATTTAAATACACCACAAATTATTGTTTTTATTTTCTCAGTTGAATATGTTTCAACCAAGGCCTTATCTGTAAGGCTACACAGTAAATTTCCCGGTGTTAAATCAACACCGCTTGGTGTACATATGGGAACCAAGCGGTGTTGATTTAACACTGGAAAATTTACTCTGTACAATTTCTGTTATTGGGTAGTTGATGTCTTTAAGGTTTCTTGAAAGGTTCTTTATGGAATATAAGGATGATGCTAAACACAGAAGTCTCGTGGAATAAAGCTTTAACAGACAACAATATCAAAGGCCTCACTGGCTGCGTACGAGGCCTCTATACTGATGGTAAGACTTCAATACATTATATTGTACCTGAGCATACTCTCAGTCCAATATAGATCACAATGATGTGACACATGAATTGATTGATGTGCTGTTTCTCTATAGGTGAAGGGAATGCGAGTGAACGTGTGGCCAGTTTTAACTGCTGGCTTCAGACATCAGCAGAACTGGCCAAGAAGGAGCTGTTAATGCTCTGTGAGTAGGTGAAATCTTATTAAACATTGAGGCTTACCGTTTTTGCTTGGGGTATTCAGATAAAGCTCACCTGGCTCTTAAATGATTGTAGGTTTCAGTCGATGTAGAGGCTTGTGGATGTGTTTGGATGAAAACACTGTTGCTCTAGTCCATAAGCTGCTCCTCAAGCTGAAGAACCTGCTTTCTCTGGTCCACCTGATACAGAAACACAGTGATGGTCTGCACTCTAAACATGGTCAGTTTGGAGTCTCTTTTCTAAAGAATAGTGATGGAAAATATATGAGGATGGGAGGAAAAAAAAATATTTTAATATTTGAGTTCTCTGACAAACATATTCTGTTTTCCTAAAAACTCTGCATTCTCTTGCAAAAGCATTGTTTCCCTGGACGACTTTGCATTTGCTTGCATAACATTTATTGATTGATTGATCAATTGATTGTTTGATTGATTGCACTTGTGGTTTGGTCAACTGGACCACAACCAAATATGAAGAAATATGTATAGCAATTGCAACCGTTCCTTATCATTAAAGAACAGCATGTTGAAAAAAAGCAAAAAAACACTGGAATATGAAGTGCCCTAACAAATTGTATGTTTTTCGATCTCTGTTCATGGGTGTCCAATGTGGTGTGCACACAGGAAGCAGGGCTTCATATATATGGGGTTGTTGGAAACAAGACCATCATGCCATCAGGCAACACGTCCTGCTGGGCCGCCTGGTGCAGTGGTGGAGCATCACAGGACTTCTGCCCAAAAACCCCGGTGAGCTGATATGGTCTCACGAGCTATTAAAATGGAAAAAGAAGAAATAAACAGATAATTTCACTTGTGAATGCTAAAAAGTGCACTGTAATTAATTATGTCCTCATTTTTATGTTTTTCAGAAGCCCTTGAGATGAAGAGGATATCTCAGATGTGGTGTGAGATGGACCAGAAACACAGGAAAACATGTCTAGAGTTAAGGTAACCACCACCTTTTCCACTCTAGCTGAAAATAATGTATTTTTATTCATATTTAATGATAATTTGAAATATTAATAACTAATATTCTCTCATCAGTGATTATGCTGAGGATAAGTACCGGTGGAGCTCCCTTATTCAGGGTATGGTAGCTCATATGGACAAACACCATGGACCTATATGGGTTTCAGAAGATTGTGCATATCAGACATACCCACCACCATCTCTAGAAGCTTTGCTAAAGCTAGTGCTGCTGCCTAATATCGACATCCTGTCTGTCCAAGCCATTGTATCCTGCTTATTTCTATTTTAATATTTAGTTGTTTATATATGTTTATTTTTGTACACTTATTTAATGTTGAAATGCTATGTTATTCATTAATGTACATTGAAGTTCCAGAATAATATCTCAGTATAACGGTTAAATATATACAGTATTTGTGTGTGTGTGTGTGTGTGTGTGTGTATATATATATATATAGAGAGAGAGAGAGAGAGAGAGAGAGAGGGAATTAATAGCCTTAATACAATTCCAAATACTAAGGGTATATTTTATACTACTATTCAGAAGTTTGGGGTCAGTGAGATTTTTATTTCTCATTCATTTTATTTCTCAAATATTTATTCTCAGCATTTTATCTTGACAGTTTTTTTTCTAGAAGTCTAACGAGTTTTTTCTCGAAACACAATGAGTTTATTGTCAAAGTATGAGTTTTTTCTCAACATTTTATTTTGACATTTTTACTTGAAATTTAATGTTTTTTTTTCTCAAAACAACTTTTTTTCTCGTAATTTAATGAGTTTATTCTCAATATTTTATTTAATAGTTTTTTTCTCAAAATTTAAGAAGTTGTTTTCCCAAAACACATTGACGTTATTCTCGAAATTTAACAATTTTATTCTCAACATTTTATTTAAAAAATTTTCTTGACAGTTAAATCTTGTATTATAATGACTTAAATCTTGGGATGGTTTTATTTATTAAATTTTTTATTATTATTATTGCTTAGCCCTAATCCTCTTCCATAATGTTGGCAAAAAAATAAATAAAAAAATGGATAAACAGTTATTTTAAACTGTATTAATATTTAACAATACTATTATTTTACTGATACTTCTTTTAAAAGCATGAAAAATCATAATGACATTTGAATTTGAACGGTAATGTGTGTATATGTATATATATAAAATAAATCTATAATGTATATATGTCCTATAATGATAAACATCATTTGCAAATAATTTACATTCTTAGCTTTGTTTGCTCTCTTGTGGTTGGAGGATAACTCTCTTTAGCAAATCCTCTCCAGATAATGTACTTTGTCCTGGATGTGTCTAACTTCCTGCACTGTAAAGATGATCTCCTGCAGTCATTCTGCAATGTCTTCAGTATCCCATCTGCATTTTCTCAACAGATTTATGGATTATGGCTCCTAGATCACGGATTAGTAACAGTGAGATGTTTTCAATGTCATCACACAAATTGTATGGTATCTTATTACGTTGGTCTAAACCAATTGAGCTCTGAACATTTTTATTCCCAGGACTCAATGAATATCTTATTGAGTCCAAGAGCTTGTCCTCCAACACTGTCATGGCACCACTGTGCTGTTCTGAAGACGTTACTGAAGACAGGAGAGAATCAAGCAGCGCTGAAGTATCTATACAGCGTCACACCAGCAATGGAGAACATTCAAGACATCAAACTCTGTGTGGATGTGTTAATAAACAACAAGTAAATCACAATCTTTCTTAGGAATCTTAAGTTCTTTTGGTGTTTTTGTAATTGTCATATTCTGGAGTATACAGTTATAATTATCGCTTATGGTTTATGTTTCAGATGTATATCTGAGGCCTGGGCTTTTATTAGAGGACTCCAAACTGAAGATGTTCACCTTTTCAAACACTTCATTCGTGTCTGTGAGAATTGTGGGATTTGTAGAAATATGTTGGGCTCTCTGTGCGAGGTGATTGTAGATGCTGTAATGATTTTCTCCCTGGCATAATTGGTAAAATGATGGTATAAACAAATTTGTTCTTTGTCATCCATTTATTTTTTTTGTGGCAGGGTATGGCTCATCTCCAGCTGATAGAAAGC
Source organism: Onychostoma macrolepis (assembly GCF_012432095.1). Lineage (NCBI taxonomy): Eukaryota > Metazoa > Chordata > Actinopteri > Cypriniformes > Cyprinidae > Onychostoma > Onychostoma macrolepis. Next base: position 22,292,072 of record NC_081171.1, read on the forward strand.
AAAAATATGGAGTCCTATGAGGCACAAATGCTAATGCAAGAAACAGCAGGTCAACAGCCAGTAAAAACTGAAGCAGGTAAACTACAGCTGCATTCATCTCAAACATACATGTTAGCTGAAATTATATAGTCCTCACGTTCTATATAAACTATGTGATTTGACTGTGTGGGTGATGGACATGAAGGACAAACTCTCCATCCACTGTCTGCATGGTTGCACCACATGGATGACCCATTGACTCCAGGAGATTTTGTTAAGATCCTCAGGCAAACTATTTCTGAGATATGTCCACTACCAAAGAAAAGAAGGTAAGAAACAGACTCACTTTTTAGGATCCATCCATCCATCCATCCATTCATTCATTCATTAATTCATGCAGGTTTAGATGTAGAGATACAGTATCATTCAAAAGTGTGCTGTGAATTTTTACAAATATTTTTGTAATGTTTCATTTTATCAAAAATACCGTAAAACAGTAATGTTGTAAAATTAAATTTTATTGTATTTTATTTTATTTCTGAAATAATTCTAATATGCTGATTTGCTGCTCAAGAAGCATTTATTATTATTATTATTGTTGTTGTTGTTGTTAATAATAATTATTATTAATAATAATGTTATTATAAATAATTTCATAATTCATAAATATTTATATTTATATTGTTTATAATTTAAATTCCATTTTTTATATAAAATTATTTTTAAAAATGAAAAAGAAATCTTATATTACTATGCATGCATTTACTGTCACTTTTTATCAGTTTAATGCATCCTCGCTGAATAAAAATATGAATTTCTTAAAAATCATAATACAACTTTTGTAAAAGAAGATTGGATTTACTGTTGTTTATTTTCTGCTCTTTAGGGTGGTGCTGCTGCTTCCAAAGTACATGGAGAACAGTGTGAATAGTGCACAACTCTCATCCCAGGCCTTATGTCATGTTGCTAACAGCACATCAGTTGACATTCATTGTAAGTTCAAGCAAAGAGCTGATGAGGAAGAGTGTGAGGAAGACCTGCCTCTGCAGCTAGAGGTGCACTGACTCACAGATTCATTTACAATGAATGCAACATCCATCCATCTATCCATCAAGCTAGTCGTCATTGTTTCTATCCATCCGTCCACACAGGAGGAGATGTGTGATTCACTGCCAGTGTTCTCCTCTCGCTCCACATCTCCTGACAGCATGGAGTCTGTTGGCTTCTTCACATCTGGCTGCTCTTCACCATCAGCTGTCTGCTCTGAAGCCCCATCTACACAGGAACCCATCCTCCTGAAGCTGAACTCTTCTGCTGTGCCTGAAGAAGAGGAAAGCCACGTCACATATGAGGACAAATGCCCTGCAGACATGATCTCTGGCTGTCCTGATCTAACTCTCACTCTAGAAGGCACAACAGAGGCGCTATCCATAAACAGCCTGAGCAGGGAAAGCGTAGGTGAGATTGTGGACTGTTGAATCTAATTATTTTATAGTAATGATTCTGTAATATGGAAACCCGTTTCTGTCACAGGATGAAATATAAAAAGGTAATTCAAAATCTGAATTATGAGATAATAAACTCGGAAATAGGACTTTTTCTCTCTCACAATTCTGAGTTTACATTACGCAATTCTTATTTTTCTTTTAATTTTGAGTTTAGATATCACAGTTATTTTTCTCTCTAAATTCTGAGCTTACATTATGCTATTCTGACTTTTCTCGCAATTCTTAACATATTGCAATTCTCGCAAGATTTAACCTTGCAATGCGCACTTTTTTCTCATAATTTTTTGTTTACATTACACAATTCTTATTTTTTTTCCTCTAAATTATGAGTTTACATTTTGCAATTCAGATTTGTTTCCTCTACAGTAAATTCTGAGTTTACGTACATCTCACAATTCTTTCTTTTTTTCTCGCAATTCGGAGTTTACATTACGCAGTTCTTTTTTTCTCTAAATTCTGAGTGTACATCACATAATCATAACTTTTTTCTTGCAATTCTGAGTTTACGTAATGCAATCTTGACTTTTTTCTTGCAATTCTGAGTTTACATTTCACAATTATGACTTTGTCTCACAATTCTTTACGTCACGCAATTCTTTTTTTATAACAATGAGTTAACATCTTGCAATTTGCTATACTTTTTTCAAGCAATTTTTTCCCTCTAAATTATTACATCTCACAATTCTCAATTTTTTTCTAAAAATTTACATCTCGCAATTCTGAAAAAAAGGTCTTTGCATTCTTTTTTCTCACAATTGTGAGTTCATATCTCGCAAGTCCGACTTTTCTTCTCACAACTGAGTTTACACAGTATCTAGCAGTTGTGAGTTTATATCTTGCAATTCTGACTTTTTTCCATTATTTATTTATTTATCTTGTGAAACAGAATAAAGCTTCCATACTGTTATGATATGCTCAACATTAATAACACCTCTTTTATATAGTTATAGAGAAGATCTTACCTAGTGTGGTATCTGGAATCATCTCCCACTCAGCTGAGGGCGACGCAGTAGAAGCTACACATGCTGAGAGGAGGTGAGCCACTATTCATCTCACATCAAACTCTGAAAATCAACAGCATTTTATAGAACCTGGACAGATGGGTTTATAAACAAATATGAACATTAACTTTAATGAAATGCTCATCACTGGCTAGAAAAACGTGGCACACGAAAGTAAACACTTGGTCATTTTACATTACAGTTAAAATGGTCATAAAATCATGATATACATTAATTTTGTCGTTCTGTTATGTTGGGATGATTTCATGTTACTAGAATTGTCATTCAGGTAATTTTGGGATGATTTTGTCAGTTGGTTATGGTTTGAACATTCTGTTTTGTACATTTTATATTACTGTATAGTCATGCTCTACAGTAGACAGGGTTTGCAAATGTTACTGTAAAGTGATTCCACACTGATGTTGATGTGTTATTTTGCTGTTTTAGGCTCTTGAGCACACTTAACCTTCACCCTAACTGCTACAGTAATGAGGACAATCAGTCAGTGTGCTCAATTCCCGAGATCCCGGCGGAGAGTCATAACTTTTTATCACCCAATCATGGTGAGTCAATAACATTTATGACTGGTAGTTTTCTAATCAGTTGAGTTTTTCCTCATAATTTAGAATCTTAAAGAGGAAGACTCAGCCCACGGGACAGGTTAATCACAGAAGAGATAACATCTGAATCGTTTCCCCTTTGACAGCAGTGAGATTAAATTGAGTGCAAGTGGAGTTTTTCTTAGGTTTTCAGAATCTGAGATTTTTTTCCCGTGAGAAAAGACCCACAAAAACATCTTATGTTATGACCTATAGTTTGAGAGAAGAGTTTCAGAGAAGATCTCAATTTCACAAACTCAACTGTGTAATCAAAAGTCAGAGATTTTAATTTGAAAGTCTAAATAATACAACACATGCTGTATAGATTTACTTAATACTTATAAAACATATATAGTAACACAGCTACAGTATGAAAGAACAACCTTTAGGAGTGTTTACTACAAGTGCTTACACTAAGCATGTGGGATGACACTGATCACACTTTTTTTTCACAGAGAAGTTTACTTACTATAAAAGAGTGGAGGATGCTGTTAGCATCAAGCCCAAGAATTTGACTGAGACTGAAGAGTGGATAATTTCACCCTGTGAGCCAAAAACAGAGTTTGTTCGCCTGCTGGATTCTGAGGCGTCAGGAACCTCCAGCTTTCTGCAGCTGAAGCCTTTAAGGGTGAGTGATACCTTAATGACCATATTGCAGATTTTTGTTTAGATTGCCAACTTCACCTCTAACCCCTTAGATTTAAAATACAGTATGCATTACCTTATATATTGTTAAAATAAATAAATAAATACAAAATAAAACAAATGTACTCATAAAAATCTGATTGTGTATCGCAGCATCAATAATGTGAATTGGATCAGGTGCATTAAAAAATATTTATGAATTTATTTATTTCTGTTAAAATACTTCATTTATTGATTGATTGATTGGTGATTGGTTGAATGACTGGTTGTATTCTTAACATATTATATTTTTATGTGATATAGGATATAAAGAAAATATGATATTGTTATAAATATATATTATGAATAGTATTCATAAAGCATCAACAAATGTGATTTGGATTGAGTTATAAAAAAAATATTTATTTGCGTGTTTGTTCATTTAATATGAACATCAGCTTTAGTGTTTCTGAAATATCCCAAAAATTAGAATTAATTGATTTGTTGATTTAATTAATTAATTTATTCATTCATTCATTTAATATGAACACCATGTTTCATGAAATGCTCATTCATTCCTTCATTGCTAGTATTCTTAAAATATTCTTAATTGTGATATTCTTATTCATAAAGGTCTTCATAAGACATGGCCATGTATTGCAGCATCAACAGATGTAAATTGATTTATTGATTAGCTCATTTCATTTATTACATCATTCATTCAATATGAACACCAGGTTTCATGAAATGATCAATTAAGTTAGTTTATTCATTTATTAATTCATTCATTTAATATGAACACGTTTCATGAAATGCTCATATGTATTTATTTATTTATTAATAGTATTCTTAAAATATTCTTAATATACAATATTGTTTAAAAATAAATCTTAAAGCAGTATTCATGATGGCTATGTATTACAGCATCAATAAATGGGATTTGGATCAGATTCTGTTTTTGTATGTATGTATGTTTGCCTCTTTGACTGATCTATGACTGTTGGTCTTGTGTCAAGCGTGCGTTTTCTCCTTCACGGGTGGAGGAATGTCAGGAACACTTCTGCCATGACTCTGAGGATGCTGTAGACCAGCCAGAAATCCTCACTTCCTGCGCCCTCACGGATACCACGCACAACCTCCTGGATCATCTCACACACGCTGACCGAGAACCCTACCAGGCCTGTTCCTTAAGTGCCCTTAAAAACTCCATCGTGGACCTCAGCCTCATCCACCTCTCCCAACGATCCCGTCAGCTCCAGAATCCTATCGGCTCCCGCTCCAGCCCCGTCCACAGCCAGCAGCTCAGTGTCCCTCAGCAGACCAGACACCGGTCCTCCAGTGAGTCCAGGGTCACCAGTACAAAAGAAGCGGTGTGTTTCCGGACCACTTCAGACCGGGTGGGTCACTGTAAGCTAGGCAGCTGGTGGAAACAGGCACTGGAAACTCGACGGGCTTCAACCGGGCTGCTTCCTGCTTTAGAGCAGGTCTCTCCTGTCACACGAGGTAAGACATGTACTGTGGCCTAAAGAGTATCAAACCTTATAATATTTACAATAGGATTGTTAGCTCACACACAAAAACGATTTCAAAAATTTTACAAAAAAAAGTTAAATAATTAAAATGATTAAAAATTATAATTAAACATTACATATAGTGTTGAAAAAAAAAAAGAAAGAAAAGAGACAAAAGTATTTTTTAGACACTTATAGTTGTCAAATTTTAGTGGAACATTCAATGTTATTGTGATGCAAAATAATATAAATAATAAAAAAAAAGGTTAAAGATTGATCAATAAATAGAATTACGTAAAACTGTTCATATAATTAATGTTTAACAATGAAGGCAAATATAACAATCAATAAACAATGGTTGCTTAGTTGTCCAACTTTCCAATGATTTTAATTCGAATAGGCTGATGCTTTTCAAAAAAGTTTATATTAAGATATTAAGATGTAAACTTAATATATAAAAAAATAATCATTATTAAAGCAACATTTTGTTCTTCCATTTAAATAACATTTTAAGTATTAAATAAACCCTTGTCTATGTATTTGTCAATCTGATAAGAGATTGATTGATTTATTATTTTACTTTCACATGATCTACATTGGATTGCATAAAAAGTTTTAAATATCCGATTATTTGTCAGTTTGAACATTTACATTTATGCATTTCGCAGACACTTTTATCCAAAGTGACTTACAAAAGAGGAATAAAAACAAATGAAAATTGATTCATTAAATCTGTTATTACTTTACTGTTTTAATAATAATAATAAAATAGTTTTAAATAATATTTTTGTCAGTTTTTTTATTTTTATTTTTTATTTAACTATTAAATTACATTTATTTTAAAATTGACAGTACATTCCTCCTTTTATTTTCATGTGGTACTCCTTGTCCTTAATATTCTCTGGTCCATGTGGATAGATCAATCCACTGATTTAATAACCAATCCTCTTAGCCTCCTCTACAGAAAAACGGACATCCCCTGTCCCACGACGTCCCCAACCTCATGGCCTTGGAAGCTTCTTAGATCCTTCATCCAATCCAAGAGTGGAAAAACGAGAAGTCAAACAGGTATGCATATTTACCTATGATTTGTTTAACAGTTATTTAAATGAATATATAGAATACAGCCTAGACTTCTGACCACACAGCGGCAGTATTGCATCAGGAAAGTGAGCTGATTTTTGCATTGCAGGTGTGAATTGCATAATTATTTCAGCACCATCAATTGATTTCTAAAAGCCGCCCCTTGTAATTTAGACTGCTAAAAATGGACACATGGAGGCTTTTCACAAGAACTTGGTTTAAATGGTTTGCTTCTGTACAAACAGTGAAAGCTGGTGAGAGTTTTACTAATCAGTTTCACAATATCATCTTATTTAATGTAATGTAATCCCACAATAGTGACCGTAAAAAAGTTTTTCATTTATAAAGCTCTACAAACCGTACCGACTGATGTTATACCATGCTCTGTGGTTATTATGCAACTTCTAACATGCTCTCAGTTTCTGTAAAAGTCGATATTTTATTCTATATAATCAGTCCACAAAGGGGTATTTTTAATACAGTATGTGACTTCTCAGTATTTTAGTGACCATACAATAGTTCCATCATTAATTGTGGCCAAGCCAGCACTTGTATCTCATTTATTCAAGGACTATGATATTTGTTCTTCTTGGAACTGTTAAGTGAATACATATACAGTATGAAGGTTATGCAAAATAACGTATAACCTTTTTTCTTCCAACTGGACCATTTTCTGTTGTGACAAATAAGAATGGCGAAAAAAAAAACAACCTCTATCATAGAGATTTAATTATAGCCTTTATCAGCTGCTTTTATCCTATTACTGCATGCACTGATTAACGGGATGAGGATATCGATTCTCTCATTTTATCCACATCATTTTACATTTTAAACAGCCACATTATTTTATTTATGCAGTTTAATTAAATTTAATTTGATGCTTTTTTTTGTGTTCAGGCTGTGAAGGGTGAATTCTCAGGCCAGAGAGGATCTCTTAAAGTGACCATTAATCAGATGGATCACCGACCAACTTCACATCAAGGACGTCGAGGAAAAATGAGTAAACGAACCAAATGAGCTTAAAAGAAAACAAAAATGCATTTTGCATATATAGAAGACAAAGTGAGTGTTGTAACATGGCGAGTTGTAATTATCAGCATATTATAAATTAGTTAAAAGGTAGTTATAGAAGATCACAATAAATTCATGCATGTAAAACAAAATGTGTATACACACACACACACACACACACACACACACACACGTTACAATTATAAATAGAGTTTCTATGCTTAGAATTACAAATGTTATGAGAATGCTGGATCTGCTGTTCAATGCTTTTTAAGGCAAGCTACTTGAAAACTCAAGATTTTTTCACGTTTTTGCTATTATTATTTATAAAATTGGTTATGTTATGATGCACCTGCTGTACAGGTCATGACAGTAGCTGCTTTACAGAAGGCGTCTTTGTAACCAACTGTTTCAAATGTGCACTCATTGCTTCAACGGACTTTCTGGCACTGGTTGTTACTCAAAGGTAAATGGACCCACATACTGTAATTTCCTCGGCTTGTTGCCGTTCCGCAAGAATGGTTTCTTGGCTGCTCTGCGCCTCACAAAACCACTTCATAGAAAACAGCTGAAGCGTGTACAGTATGTAGTGCTGAATGACTCCTAAACGCTGAGCAAGCACCTCATTGGATTTCCTTCTGCACTTTAGAAATCTTTATGTACAGTATGTACTGTTATGCAGTACATTTTCCTGTCTTGGATAAAATATTATTATTAATAATATAACATTCATCTAATTACTTTTCATCTTTGAGTCATAGTTATCACCATTTTGCCTACTTTTAACTAACTAAAAAAGAAAGAAAAAGAAAAAAAGACTGGAAGCGTATCTAGAAATAAAATAGGTTTTCAAATGATTTCAGACCAAAATGTTTTCTTTTGAAAGCTGTTTTAACTGAATCATCAAGGTTTTCTTATGTCACCAATATCACTTTTCATCCCATTATTCGACTCTGTTATCCATTCTGTCTCTATAACTAACACAAGCCAGTCCTATCATCATGTAGGAGGCAACATCATTTTTTAGAGGGGCATCAACAAACATGAGTAAGTATTATCAGTGGATTTGATGAATTCTGTCATGTTTTTTGGGTTTAGCTGAATAACTTCAAGCTGTAAATTATGTAAACCTCTTAAAGTTATAAGTGCTTGAGCTTGACCGGAGTATATCTTTCCTGGAAATACTTCCTTAAATTTACACGCATATTCATTTTTTATACCTCAAATGATACTGCTGCTGCATGCATAACAGAAAAGACCCATGTTTTTTTTACACATATATTCACATATTACAGTGTTTAAATTTTTATTTTAAAGGAATAGTTCAGCCAAAAAATTATTGAAAATCGACTCATATAAGGTAGATGAATTTGTTTCTTCATCTGAAGAGATTTTGAGAAATTTAACATTACGTCATTGCCCACTAATGGATCCTTTGCAGTGAATGGGTGCCGTCAGAATGAGAGTCCAAACAGATGATAAAGACATCACAATAATCCACAAGTAATCCACATGACTACAGTCCACCAATTAACATCTTGTAAAGTGAAAAGCTGTGTGTTTGTAAGAAACAAATCCATCATTAAGATGTTTTTTTTTTTTTTTTAGTTTAGCCAAAAACGGTTGCTTTTTTTGTCCCCTCAAGTCATAATATTGCTTCCTCCAGTGAAAAAGTTGTCTTGTCTGAATCAGGAGAGAAATATATATAAACAAATATTTCTGTGGATGAAGAGGGGATGGACTTTTTCAATGGATGAAGCGTTATCAGCTGTCCATCACATGTTGGTATTGGCAGTTTACACTGATCTTTTGACAATTGATATTTATAGGAACATTAAAGTTAATAATGAATTTAAGTATTTAATAGTTTTGATGCACCAGAGTTCCAGTTCTGTATGAAGAGTTCCAGGTGTGTATGAACTATGAACTGGGTCTGTAGATGATGTTCATTTAAAACATTATATATATATATATATATATATATATATATATATATATATATATATAATTAAGCACTACTTCAAAGCGGTAAAAGAATATAGGCCTAAAGCCAAATACAACAAACCTGACTAAATATTCTCCCCTACTGGTATCCGATTTGCTACTAATGAACTAATGGCTTACTAATTAAAAGTGTTACCCGCTTTTGAGCATTTGTATGGATTAGCCTTCCATAAAACTACAACTAATTAAGTGTAGTGGGTTTCTGGAGCTTTTTGTCCCCTGGAATGAATGCCCTGAGCTGTATTTCTCTGCTCTGCTGCAGTGCCCGACTGCGCAGCTGCAGCGAGAGCGAGAGCCGCAGCGACAGCACAGCTCAGACAAAATGCCTGTGGATAATTTAATATTCGCGCAATGCATCCTTTATTTTTTAGCCTTCGTCTTTGGCTTTATAGCTATAGTACCTCTGTCGGAGAACACGGAGGATTTTCGCGGGAAATGTCTGCTTTTCACGCGGGGGATGTGGCAGAACGAGAACATCACGGTGTCTAAGCAGCGCTTCATCATTGAGGAATGGGGACCACAGACCTCCTGCAGCTTCATCACCGCCGTCGGCATCGCGTCGCTCATCCTGTCCGCCGTACAAGCCTGGAGGCTGCTGCTCTTCATCTGCAAAGGCCACGATGAGTGAGTGATTTCTTTCATCGTATTGCTTGTGAATTTGATGCCTCACATGCATCAGACCCGTGCCAGTGCGGTGGATGGGAAACAGATGCAGTTATGTCATACAGCAGCACAGATGAGCTACTATATTCGTTAAATATTTAGTTTTAAATTCGATTTTATATGGGAAACATGTTCAATAACAATAAACGGTGACACAATTTGTGATTAAGTAGTTTCATTGTTTTAAAGAAGAATGTGGCCTAATATAAAGTATAAATCAGCTGGTATCAGTACTGGACATATGAAGGGTTTAGAACAGTTTGAATAATGAGATTAATTATTAATAATTACTATATGATTATAGTCTGTCCAGCCTGAAATCAAAGGCCAGTTTACATTTAATAAACACTAGGTATTCTACTCTTTTAATATTTATTATGTAACTAAATCACTCAATTCTCAGGATAAGACACTATGAAAATCAGTATAAGCAGCTATTATTTAATTATTTCTATTATGAAACTACAATTTTATTTGAATCATTTTAACACTTTGTAAATTATATAATCATTAATATGTTACAAACCCATATTAATTAGTTTCTTACGTGGAACACAAAAAGAGATATTAGGCGGAATGTCCAAGTTGCTTTTTTCCCATACAATTAAATTAAATGGTTACATGGTTAAAAAAAAAAATAGTGCACTATACTCCAGGTCTTTTGAAGCTACTTATACTGAATAATACTGTATGCATGCCAAAATAGAAAAGTTTTAAAGTCAGAGTAAATTAAGCTATTAATCTCACCTATGCTTGTGTAATCATAATGGCATCATTTGTTTGACCAATCATGACAAATAAATGTGAATGAGCAAGCGTGAATGACATTTATATGGCTTCAGAACAGGACTATTAGTTAACTCAAACTAAACAAAACAAACAACACCAAAAAAATAAAAATAAACGTTAACTGAAATAAAATAAAATATCAAAAACTGAACTTTCAGCTAGTTGTCATTGCAACATTGCTTTTAGTTTAACAATGTACTAAAATAACTAAAACTAATACTGAAATAAATATTAATAACAGAGAAGTAGCGATTTACTCCACTCACAATGTGATATGATTTTCTCATGATTTTTTTTTTTTTTTTACAAAATTAGATTTAAAACAAATTATAAATGAAAAGGTGAATCGTCTCATATTTGTATCGCTTTTCAACCAGCTCGGGGTGCATCCCTAATTAATAAAAAAAACTACACAGATAACTATACACAGCTTTTTGGAGGATAAACATTGAATCAATGTCCTTTGTCATTTTATGGAAAAGAGCAGCTCAGCATTCTGCAAAATATCTTCTTTTGTGTTCCACAGAAGAAAAAAAATAGTAGGGCTTTGGAACAACTGGAGAGTGTAAATGGTGACTTCTGTAAAAATCTCTTTATTATTTATACAGCTCAATCTTCAATGCCTTCCTGAACCTGCTCATCAGCACATTCGTAGTGTTTGCTGTGTTCCTGTCCAGCACAATAGTCAGTGTGGGTTTCAATCTATGGTGTGATGCTATCACAGAAGGAGGCAGTATGCCCAGCAGGTAAGCATGACACTCAGGTATCCCACTTGTATATAAACACTACAATGTATATAAGAAACTGAAAGCTGTGTTTTTTAGACTGCCTTTATAACTTGGAAAGAGCCACATTTAATTGGATAGGCCTTTTTTCCTCTGTCAGAGAGGGTTTGTTGACATTGAAATTAGCCAGAGGCTTTTGGCTCGGTTCACTTCAGTGACTGTTCAAGTTCAGTCACGTTTTAGTGTCCACAGACTACTACATTATTTGAATATAAACTCTGAATGTGTCTGACAAGCAGCTTTGTTCTTAGTTTTTATGAGCAATATCTACTTGATAAATGTTGATTCTTCAGGTGTCTGTGAATCATTTCTAACAGACTACTGTTCATTTCTAGCTGTGAGGATCTTCAGGACACTGATCTTGAACTAGGGTTGGACAACTCTGCTTTTTATGACCAGTTTGCCATAGCACAGGTTAGTCAGTTAAAAATAAAAATGGGTGTGATAACTACATGAGTGTTTTATATCAATCATTGTGTTGGCTTAAAGGGATAGTTCAACCAAAAAACACATTTCATCCCTACAGCACTTTATCAACCTTCAACATTAGACAACGTTCAAACTCTTGTCTTGAATTTTCCTTTTCTAGTTTCTGTTTCACACTGCTTAATACCAGTTTTTATCATGAATATAACAGTCAATCCTCCTCTGCTTCCTCTAGTTTGGGTTGTGGGCGGCCTGGCTGACTTGGCTCGGTATCACCGTCATGGCCTTTCTGAAGGTCTATCATAACTACCGTCAAGAGGATCTGGTCGACAGCTTGATCCACGAGAAAGAGTTGCTACTCGGACGCTCGTCACGCTGGCACTCTGATGTGGTAGATGAGAAAAGTGGCATGATATGATCAACTCAACATTTTCAACGCATTGAGATATACTGTCAAGTAAAATGTGTTCATAAGCTTCAAAATTTGGATCATTAGGTGGTGTTTCTCAACTTTAGATTGACCTCAGCTGAGCTTAACTGAACCAAATGCTTCTGAATAACATTTTTTTTGACAATCGACAATGACTGAGACATAGACATTCACGTGCACTCAATTGTTCGGACAGAGGTCATAGATCATTTACTCGCAACATTTTTTGATGTTGAGCTTGAAACACAAGACCCTGGACAAAATAAACAGTGAACATCAATAACTTAGTTTAAGAAAATTTTAATTCTTTTACTACTTCATGTTGTCCCAAACCTGTAAGACTTTCATTCATCTTCAAAACACAAAATTAAGATATTTTCAAAGAAACCAGTGAGATTTCCATGGAAGCCCATTTCCACTACAGAATCAAAAAATTATGAATAAAAAGGTCATTGCGACTTTTTTAGATCACAATTCAGAATTGCGAGTTTAAATATAGCAATTGCGAGTTTATGTCTCACAATTATGAGTTCATATCTCGCAATTTTGAGTTTACACCTTATAATTCCGACTTTTTTCTCAGAATTGCGACATTATTTCTTGCAGTTCCGAGTTTATAGGCTTTCTTGCAACTTTGACTTAATTTCTCGCAATTCTGAGTTTGTATCTTGCAATTCAAACTTTTTTTTCAGAATCGCAAGATTTAAAGTTTTTGAACAGAAATTATGAGATACAAAGTTGCAATTTGCGAAAAATGTCGCTGTTTTTCCCCCCAAGCTTCTTTAGATTTCTGTCCCTTCAATGAAAGTCAATTTCACAATAGCTTTAAAAAGTTCATAACATTGTAAATAATCCATATGAATTGAGGAATTTAATCCACGTCTTCTAAAGAGACATATTAACTTCCTATGTGAATTAAAGTTTAAATATAGCAATTGTGAGTTTACATCTCACAATTCAGAGTTCATATCTCGTAATTTTGAGTTACACCTCGTAATTCTGATTTTTTTCTCCGAATTGCGACATTATTTTTTGCAGTTCTGAGTTTATAGGCTTTCTTGCAACTTTGACTTAATTTCTCGCAATTCTTAGTTTGTATCTTGCAATTCAAACGTTTTCAGAATCGCAAGATGTAAACGTGCAATTGCGAGTTTTTGAACAGAAATTCTGAGATACAAAGTTGCAATTCGCCAAAAATTTAGATTTCTGTCCCTTCAATGAAAGTCAATTCCACAATAGCTTTAAAAAGTTCATAACATTGTAAATAATCCATATGAATAGAGCAATTTAATCCACGTCTTCTGAAGAGACATGGTAACTTCATATGTCAATTAATATAGACATTGATCAATGCACATACACAGAGGAGCACATTAAATATTGTCAACAAACTTCGTTGGTTCTCGTGCATCAAGCAAGCATATCTGAGCGTCTTTTTTCACCATATGAACTTTTTAAAGCAGAGTTTGGTGGAATGAACTTTCCTTGGAGGGATGGAAATGTCTCAGGTTTATTAAAAAATACCTTCATTTGTGTTTCACAATGACAAATTTGAAAAATAATTTATGAAAGAATTTTCAATTTTGGACAAACTATGCCTTTAATGAAGTGTGCATAAATAATGTTTCTTCTAAATCCTGTGTGACATACAATCAACTTCTTATTGCCAATTATGTTTTTACTCAACCAAATGATTCTTTCCTTCTAAAGCCTATTTAAAGCAGCGCTAGAAATGAGCAACAGCTTCCAGTCAGTTTCTATTCCATCAGTGCTCTATACATTAGCTGAGGAGTTGGAATTAGTACATACATTGTAGCTCAGGTAATACTAGTTTTAAACACTATTTGAAGTGTGTGTGATCCATGTCTGGTTTTCTTTACTGAAAGACCACTCCCTTCCAGTACTGCCTCTATGTGTAAGACATATATAATGATGTTTAGACTGTGGTAGTATCCTTCCTATGTAAAGGGATTGCTCTTGAAAACATGCTTGCATGTACATACATATGACAGTCTATTAATTAATTCAGACAGACGAAGAGGAAATCTAGGCTCTATAAAAATATTGAAGTGACTAATCTTCAGTCTTCAGGATTTAACATCATAATTTGATGAGATATGTGATATTTGGAGGGATAATTTAATGATTTGCTCCATCCAGTTTACTTGCTTTCCTAGAATCACCTACAACGTTTGTCATAGTTCACTATATCTTGAAATATTGTTGCGCATGTTGCAATAAAATTTGATGTATGCCTTTTTGGTTCAAGCATCTTATGATAACTAGTCCTCCTAACCCTAAAGGATTCTGTTTTAGTTTTGCTAGTTTATGTGTGAGCATGAGTCGTGATTCACTGTAACTCTGTAACACACTCAGGCCCACGTTTCCGAGTATAAAACATTATGCATAAGATTGTTTTGTGCATCATTTTATTTATTGTGTAATAGTGTGAACACATCTCTGCAACTTGCAACATTGTAGGGCTTTTATTTAATAAAAGCAGTAATAGCAGTATAAACAGCAATGATGATGGAAATACAAAGCAATTGTTGGTTTTTCTGATCATGAAATAAATACAATTCAGTCTTTAAACTATAGTGATAATTTAGAGCTATTTTTGGTCTTGAATATTTGAAACAAAAGAAATGCAGTGAATATACTGCCATAAAGCACCTCTATTGAAATAAACATTACAGAGAGACTAAACACAGAGAATTTGTACTTGTCCTGGGGTGATTTTATTGCTTCAGCGATTGGCTAGCTCAACAGTACAACATATTTAGTTTATTTCCCTTTTGTCATCCGAATTCCCCTGAAATGGGTATAGTAAGCAAGTGTGCTAATAATATGTTGCATAAATGTACTACTTAGACATATAGTGCACAAAATATTCTGATATAATGAAACATTTGTTTTGTGTTTTGACATTTTCAGGTGTTTCTATCCAAGTAACTCACAGTGATTTGATGCAGGTCACAGTAGTTTTGTTAATGATTCGTGCACCTTTAACTTATTTCTCTTAATCAGTTGTATTTATGGAGATTAATTCAACTGCATTTTTAATAAATATTAAACATTTGGGGTCAGTAAGATTTTTAAAGAAAACTCTTGACAAAACTGAATTTATTTGATTAAAAATACAGTAAAATATTATAGATATTACTACAATTGAAAATATAAATTTTATATTTTAATATACCGTATTTTAAAATGTAATTTATTCCCGTGATATTAAAGCATCACTACTCCTGTATTCTGTGTCACATGATTCTTCAGAAGTTATTCTAATTGGCTGATTTGCTGTTCAAGAAATATTTCTTATCTTTTTTTTCTCAGGATAATGAGAACAGCATTAATTTGATATAGAAATTTGTTATAACATTATAAATGTCTTTATTGTCCCTTTTGATCAATTTAATGCATCCGTGCTGAATAAAAATGTTAATTTATTTCAGAAAAAATTCTAACTGACCCCAAACTTTTGAACATGTGTGTGCGTGTTTGTGTGTGTGCGTGGGTGCGTGCGTGTGTGGTGTGGCGTGGCGTGTTGTGTGTGTTTATAATATCTCTTCATGATGACAGAGTTTTCAATTTTGGGTGTACTGTCGCTTTAATTCAAGCAATACATGCCAGCTTGTATGCTAATGGAAAATATGCAATTTTTGACACTAGAAACCAAAGGCTGATATAATTTGATAGAAAATGCTTGCCCAAAAACTAGAAAAATATATACTGAACAGCTGCTGCTATAAAGAAAGATTAAGAGACTAAAAGTGTAAAACTTGAGTGGAACAGTAAAAAAGATAGAAAAAGAAAATTCTTATAAAACATAGTAAAACAAATGAATGCACCATTATTAGGCTTAACCCAAGATGCTGGTACAGGTTTATGTAAAATATAAACTGAAATAGTGCGAGTATCATAAAGAATTCAGCTATTTAAAATGGCATTCTTTCATTTGCCAGTTAAATCTGGCAGTGCATGACACAATATATGGCCAACTCAACCTTCAACAGTCTTGTTTCTCTTTCTGAGAGAATTTGTGGCAGATGGAAACGTTTGTGCTTAACAGAACAGCTTTGCCCTTCGTTTCTTGTAAAGTAGATAAATGCTAAAGATGTCATCATTGTGCCAGTTCTCTTTTCTCTTTACATTGAAATATATTCTTTAACAATGATTAGTGTCATTCACATGTTTGATAAATGCATAAAACGCATATTTGTATTCTAAACCTATTTGATTATTAGTAAAATAAATAGCATTGTCTTGCATTCCACAGACACATTCAACCACATTATGTACAGTAAGTGCATTAAAAATAAAAGCATTGAATAAATGAAATATTATTTTATATTAAAAGGGTCATATAATGTGATACATTGGTTCATAGAGAATACAGTGTGCACAATCTGTAAAGCCCGACTGATTTTGGGTCTGATCCAATAATGAGTCAATGACATAAGAGTGTTCACGGTAAAGAGAAGAAAATAATATTTTATAAAATCTTTTATAAAACTAAATTATAATTAAGTTTTTGGGGAGTTGCACCACATGACATCTTACTAATAACAATGTAACATTTTAATTATATTATTAAATAACTTAAATTTTAGGAGAATCCTCAATAAAAATGAGGATCACGTCTTAATTCTAATTCTAATAAAATGACATGGTTGCACCAAAATCAAAATATTAAGATGTTTTGAAGCTGGATGAAAATAAATCCATTCTTGGATAAACATATTTCCAACTCAATCCCGTCTTTATTTTTGTTATACAGTAAATTTATTTCAGCAGTTTCCTAAATTCACTCTTTGAATCAGAAAGCCCTTATATTGCTATTTAAAGACAAAAATAGCGCTTCAGAAATCAACCATTTTTGATACAAAACTTTGAGGTAAATATTATATAAAGCAAATGAACACAAAGAACAGCACTAGCAGGAAATGATCCAACCATGCGTTTACTCATTCTATAAGCACATGCAATGTGTTCTCGGCACTAAAATGTAACTATTTGTGACAATGCACACGATATTATGCATGTACTCACCGTTACATGTGGCTCTTTTTCATATTGCTTATTAGAGACCTGTAAAGGTATTTAATGTCTTGCATGCCTAATTTGACTGATAATACTGACCTATTAATATATCAGTCGGGCTCTACCTGTGGACGGAATTCATTCATTCGTTTTCTCTCTCGACAGTCTTGTATAATTCTGAGTGCTAAAGGTTTTAATTAATATTGCTGCACAAGTATTCTTTGGAAAAGGACCAAAAGATGCTTTAAAGGTTGTAAAAATTCAGCCCAAAATAAAAATGTACTGAAAATGTACTCAACCTCAGGCTAATCAAGATCTATATGAGTTTGTTTATTCACTGGAACAGATTTGGAGATATTTAGCATTACGTAACTTGTACATCAATGGATCCTCTGCAGTGAATGGGTGCCGTCGGAATGAGAGTCCAAAGAGCTGATAAAAACATCACAGTAATTCACAAGTAAAAGGGTTTAAAGTTTAAAACGCCTTAACAATGGATTTGTTTCTCACAACCTCAGCTTTTTGCTTCACAGAATGTGTGGAATACTTTTATATCATTATGATATTTTTTTCACTCTCATTCTGATGGCACCCATTTACTACAGAGGATCCACTGGTGAGCAAGTGATGTTATGCTAAATTTCTCTAAATCTGTTCTGATAAAGAAACAAACTCATCTACATATTGGATGGCTTTAGGATGAGTACATTTTCAGCAAATTTTCATTTTTGGTGAACAATTCCTTTAAAACATACCATCCAGAACCACTATACGAGGAAAAAGAGCTACATACAGAGATCTAAATATTATTAGCTATGCCACCATAAAGGGCAAAAAGGCACACCATCCCTTAATGGTGTGGAAAAGCACATGGCCTTTAATCATCCACAAAATAAAAGAAGTGGATGTTGAACATCCTCAGAAAATTTGACTGGTGGCCAGTCTGATTATAACAGTGAAAATAAAGCAATAAATAAAACAAGAGGACCTTTATCTTTCATTTCCTCCACAGTCCTTCAAAAAACATCCTGACCTTTTATGTTTTTTTCCCCTGCCCGTTGCTGCCCCATGTGGTCAGTTATGGTCATTGCATGGTCAACCAGATCCAGCAGGCCCAAACAATCTGTTTGAACTGAAGCAGGTACACAGCCAGTGCCGTCTGCAGCTCTTCACAGGCGCGCTGGGGTCTCCGGCGGTCCGTGCAGTACAGTGCTAGACCCAGCGCAGACAGAAGCAGGAACAGACAGGTGAGCAGGGCCAGATGCAGACGGCTCTGGGGAGTGTCGTAGACTGGAACACAAAATTTGAAATGCTAATTTTTTTTGCTGTGCAACTGTTTAAAACAGTCTAAAGCAGAGCCATATGAAATGCAGAAAAAACCCCCCAAAAACATATCTAGCATGGCCACAAATTAAGAATTATTTCCTTCATTTTCATAGCATTAATTCACAGCTACAATTCATTACCTCATTTTGGTTAAATCATGGCCACAAATTAAAAGTTAGTTATCGTAATTTATTAATTCACTCTCTTGTTTTAGTAAATTGTGGTCACGGTGTGCTACTTCTTTCCCTCATTTTGATTTAATTAAAACAAGGGAACGAATTAGTACAACGTTGCCATGATTTACTAAGGAGGTGTTTACACAACACCATTTTCAACCAAAAACAGAAAACTTGTGTTTTTGACATTCATTTACATGACAACTGCGGTTTTTGGAGCCTGCAAACAAACTTCTGAAAATATGTTTCAAAGTTTTTGAAAACGATTCCGCTATAATCTCTGTGTAAACTACAAAAATGAAATTTGTGAAAATGGTGACGTCATGCACATGTGTATCATGTTTGTGTAGTGTTTCTTTACAAAGTGACATTGCCATCTACTGATCTGGCATGCATAATACAGCAATTTTAAGCCGTTTTCACGCATCCTGGGTGAAAGACAATTGTTTTGACAACATTGCTGTCTGTACGCAAAAAATGTAAAGGAAGAACTTTTCTGTTTTTAGTAGATCACCGTAGTGTAAACGTACCTTAAATCAAGTAACTAACTAAAATGAGGGAACAAAATAAGTTGTGGGAACACATTCTTATTTTCTTATATAATAAGAAAACCAAAAACCAAAGAAAAATATGGGAACATATTCTTATATGTATATATATATATATATATATATATATATACATATACATATACATACATGTATGTATATGTATATATATAGATTTTTTCTTTTCTTCTCCTACATGTCATGTGCAGGGCTTCGTAGTAATTCTTTAAATATGCTCTAAGTATTTTATTTTTTATTTTTTCATAGTTTTTATTACTTTCATACTTTGAATCAGTTTGCACATTCACAGGCCATCCCATACAGAAAAATGCAAGCTGTGAGCATGCTAGTTAGCTTTTAGCTTGTCTTGTGAGAGGCAATTTTACTAACGTTGCTTTAGATAGACATTACGTACTGTACATAATCATTTGATACACATTATATGTATTTTACACAGCAAAAACATAATTTATTTGACCAAAATTCCAGAATTGTTAGCTGACAGTCTAGATGAATGTATTGTTTATATGGTTTTCTACAAATGGGACACTACATTTTATTCAAGCTAATATTGACAAAATGTTTTCATACATTTTGGCTTTAATAAGAGAAGGAAATTTCTGATAATCACATGAAGCAGCATTATTTACTGGCTAAGTCTGGGGAAATTCCACAAGAGCTAACACCGCTAACTGCACTTTTAACCAAAGAAAATTAAGAAAAAGGTCACTTTCTTTTGGTCGTACATGCGTGATATACCTCAATGTAAAATTTAACAGGCAACGGTGAACAAACTGCAGTTCCTTCATGTACACATATAAAACCACAGCAAATGGCTACTTATAAATGCTCAGGCTGTTCTGAGTCCCAGATTTCATGCAAGAAAATCATGCATCTTTTCATGCATTTTTGAGATCCACCACATTGTCCAACACATTTCTTATCTACTTACCTCCTAAACAGTCATAGTACGGAATGTCTGGAAACCCAACATAAAAGGTAAGAATGGTTTAGGTTTGAGTTCAAGTTGGTCAAAATCTTTGTAAAACCAATAACCATTCAAATAACTAAAGGTGCAGCCACATTTACCGCTCCACAAAATACAGGCATTTCAACAGTAATCCACATCGCATGAGGGCAAAAGATTTCCCCAAGCAGATTGCGCAACAATTTCAAATTGGTCACACTGATTCGCTGCGCTGAGGAACATTATGTTGCTTGGTTCATACGCCGCTATAACATTGACAACTGACAAAGGACCTTCGCTAATGTGACCGCGCTTAAATCTTTGGAGACACAGAAGCACATGACCTTCATTCTTACTGGGTTTTGCAATAAGGCCTTTCGAAATAAGCTCTCGAGAGAAAGACAAACTGCGCATCTAAACAAACTACACTGGCGCCCTGAATTACTACCTTCCTTAAATTCCTTAAATTAAATTCGTTGTTTCATTAACATAACAGTGTTGTTGGCACAGATTGCACACTACCTAATTTGCATGTATAATTAATTTGAAAGTAAATCACTTGGGTATGTTTGTGCATCCCTTCTTTTCTTTTTTTCAAAATGAGGGGATTCATTAACCACAGATCTCAATGAGAACAATCTTTTACAACCCACTTCAACATGTTTAATTTACTTTACTATTTTTAAGTGCCAGCCCTTAATAATGCAGAGAACCACTTTAAAGAACAGTTCAAAGAGTCCCTGGAGATTTTAGGGACTGCTAGAGCAGGTTTGTTTGAACTCACTCACCATGAACAGTGATCTCGGGCTCTCTGAAGCGAACCCGCCTCTCGGTTTTTCGCTTGCGCGATGAGTCTGACTCCACATTGCTCACGTTGGACCTTTTCAGAATAGAGGTGGGCAGTTTTTCATTTATGACCTGAAATCAGAAAAGACAAAACTATTGACTTCTACAATGTTTGATATAAGCAATATGAAGTCATTTGACTGTGGCAGTAGACACGCATTTCATTTGACAAGATTGTTTGCAATAAAATATCATGACATGTTAACAGAAAAAGTAGAATGAAAAACAATGTGATTTACACAAGTAAAGATGATAGCCCAAAAATATGTCCTGTAATATATGTGAGTACATCACATTAAGTTGTGGGTCAATGATGTGACAAATGTAATAATTTAGTGAAAAATAAATTAAAAATGCATTTCATACTGTAAATATGTAAATACAATGACTTAAATGCACCTTTATACTGAGTATGTGTTTTTTTGAAGGCACAAAGTCAAACATTTCAGGATGATACAAATGTCCTGATATCAAAATGAAGGAAAAAGAAGAATCTGATAATATTGGAAAATTTGGTCTGTTTTATGACAAGGTCGTAAAATGTCATTTGGTGCAACTCCTAAAAAAAACCTAGTAATATTTATCAATTATTAATTCATGCTATTTAAAATATACTTTTTTCTTTAAAAAACATATAATGTAAAATATTTTTGAAATGAATGAATATGTACTCAGGTGTATATGGTGTCTTTACTTGACGGTTACACCAGATTACACATTCATTAAATTTAATAATATAAACCCAACATAAATGCAAAAAGTACATTTCTAAGAAATTCGATTTTTGTTTTACTTTATCATGGTGTCGGTGCCAAATGTCACTGGCTGCAGTATTACCTTCGTTTTAGGAGTTTCCTGTTGTATGTATGGCTCTTTTCTGTGTCGCAGTTCAGAGTGTCTGTCCTTATGGCTATGAGAGATGCTACTCAGAGCATCGCTGAATGACTCGGTGGCTGAGAACCTTTTGGAAAGAGTCGACACACACTCTCCCAAAGAATCTGTAATATAAAATGCACTTCACAAACTGCAGAACAACATATTTGACATCACATCAGCAAAAGCAACACATATTTGTTTCTAGTCGGAACAGTTTGCATGATGAAACTCGTTTAGCATTGAAACTATGACACAGTGTCACGCAGGTGATATGTTGTGGCGAAAGCATTTTCTCTCAGAAAGCTGACTCTGCAGCTGAGTTTGACATTTGACACATTGCTGCCCTATACAATACATTTTTCATTGTCCAGGAAAAAGGCAATAGGGAAGACGCAGAATGACACGTCCCCCCACAAAACTAGCAAAGCATTTCTGCTTACAAAAATGCCCTGGCCTCAAACTGTCATAGACACGACATGGCTTTTCTGCCTGAGATCTAAAACGCCATCAGCTGCAGACAGAAAGTGCATGCTTGGAATAAATGTTTACTCATTCAGGCGATTTAGCTTTTATCGTACAGAACTATGTACAGTAGGCTTTTAGTAGTACATATTCCTTGCTTCCTCACTAAGTGGAAGGAGTAAATGGCTCTATATGAGTTAAATTCTCAAAAGCTTTCACTAGAAGCTGCTTCCAAGTTACGGTGGATATTTTGCAGTAAATTTTGTACAGTAGATTGTACAGTAGATTGTACAGTAAATTGCAAAGCAGGTGTGCTTAAATAAGCTTTATACAGATTTACCATATGGCAAATTACTGTGGTAACGTGGTTCTGTAAATAGCCACTACTGTCATAAGAAATATAAATTATAAATAAATGAAACTAAATTATATAAAGCTAATGCTTTAAAGGAATAGTTCAACCAAAAATGAACATTTGCTGAAAATTTACCATCCAAAATGTAGATTAGTTTGTTTTTTCATCAGAAGAGATTTGGAGAAATTTGGTACTGTATTACATAACTTGCTCACCAATGGATCCTCAGCACTGAATGGGTGCCGTCAAAATGGAGGGAGTCCAAACAGCTGATAAAAACATCACAGTAATCCACACGACTTCAGTCCATCAATTAACATCTTGTAAAGACAGTTTGAAGTTAAAAATATCTTGAAGTATTTGATTCTTATAAACACGCAACTTTTCGCTTTACAAGACATTGATTACTTGTGGATTATTGTGATGTTTTTATCAGCTGTTTGGACTCTGTTTCTGACGGCACCCATTCACTTTAGAGGATCCATTTGTCATCTTCGGAATGAACGAAGCATTCTGACCATGCATAGACAACAAGGGAACTACAACATTCAAGGCCCAGAAGGACATTGTTCAAATTGCCCATGTGACATCAGTGGATCAACCATAATGTTATGAAGCTACAAAAATACTTTTCATGTGCAAAGAAAACAAAAATAATGACTTTATTAAACAACTGGAATGACATGAGGGTGCTATCCCTTTTTAAGGTACATTTTTATTACGACAATGAGCCTTCTGTAATTGATGTAATGTTTTGAAAAATCATGTTTTAGTGCCAATTTGACATTTCCCATAGTTACATTACTTGTATATTCTGTTTTGCCGATCTCTGCATAGACAGTGGCTAGCAGCTCCAGACTCCGGGCTGTGATGGGGTGATCGTTACCAAAAGCCCTTTGGTGGATTTTTGTGGCCTAAATGGAAAAAAAAAAAAATATATATATATAATGGAAAAGTGACAATTACTATAACAGTTCTTCAGATTTCTCCTCTTCAAAAGCCTTCTGTCATATATATATATATATATATATATATATATATATAAAAAATAAATAAAATGTACATACCTTGCCACTGTATTCTAAAGCAAGGTGGGGTCTGAAAGCAATGGAGAGTGACACAAATGTTAGAATTTAGTATTTTGCATGTGTAAAATTGTTCTTGAAATCAAATTTATTATAATGTTATTATAAATTAAATGTTTACAAAGAAAATCACAACTGATATTATTTCTAGAGGTCACATTGTGGGATACAACATTCCTTTCGGGGGGTTTCATGCATACAATGTGTAGTGTACATACATAGTCATAAAAAACACATGGAAGCACAAATGGAAGTGTATAGTCTGAACATTACTGAGAATGCGTCTGTCTGTTTACTGCACATGGGAGAGAGATTCATGCACATGTTCTCTATCATCGATCAGCAAATCTATATCATTGATTACGCCTTCAGGATTTGGTTGACTTTTTTCTATTACCACAGTCATGAAGAGGGAGAGAATAAGAGTGTATCTGCAGAGTGGGTCTAGTATAATATCGCATATTTCAACATAATATACCAGACGGATCATTAATATTGATATGTGTTCTGTGAGCAACAATATCAGTCTATCTAATGGAATATATAAGAGGAGATCAAAGCAAAGACCATAATGCTTCCTCTATGTGAGTATGAGTCACTACAGTAAAGCATGTTAGGACGTAACTATTGGCTTAGTATCAAGTTTATTTGCTTATCAAAACGTATTACAGCAGATGAGTAGTTATACAAGGAAGTGCGAACGAGAGAGAGTCTGTCAGGCAAACACTTGACATTCACTGGATCTCTCACCTGCGATAAAACCTTATATAACTACTCTCTTGACACTGGAGAAACCCTTGACAGACAGCACTGTCACACTGTCTGAATTCAAAAAGGAATACTAGCATACTGCTAACTGTGTACTATATACAATATACTGCCTACTGTTTTGAAAATGTATGTGAAAAAAAACATGCAAAATGCTAGTTTAATAAACTCAAACATGCAAGTATGTTATATTGTAATAATTTCAATAAGCAAATGATAAAAGCTTGCAAAGACTTAAAAAAAATAATTAAATAAATTAAAATATATATATATATATTTATGTTTGAATCCCATTTTGTGTAAAAAGATATCACTTCATCATAGTGGCAATGGAAGGCCAGGATGTTGCATTGTGGGATACAGTATACAGCATGCTCTTGTTCATACTTCAAATTTTGGTTTATGTTGCATACTATACCCTTGTGAAAAGGAAGTGCACTTAATTGTATTGAACATGCACTTGTAGTGTACTGACAAATATTAAAAGTATTATTTAAAAAACTGTTTGCATATATATAAATATAAATAAAAGGCCACTTAAAATAAAATAGAGTATACAGAGAGCACAGTTTCATAACTATGTTTCTTAAAAAGTGCACTCTGTAATAATGTCGAATCAAAATGTCTAATTTAAAGTACATTTTAAATCATTTTATAATCTTTTGTTGTACTTTAAAGAAGTACATTTATTTTGATGTGTTGCACATGTAAAGTAATTTGAGTTAATTTTTATTATCTATAATTTAATTTGATATTATATTTAAATGTAATATATTTGTATGTACTAAATTTCAACTTCATAATTATAAATACATTTACAGTTAGGTCCTTATATATTTGGACACTGGCACAATTTTCATAATTTTGGCTCTGTATGCCACCAGAACAGAATTAAAAATAAAACAATCAATATGAAATTGAAGTGCAGACTTTAAGCTTTAATTCTAGGGATTGCACAAAAATCTATCACATAAAATGTTTAGGAATTACAACCATTTTTATACACAGTCCCCCCATTTTTCAGGGGCTCAAATGTAATTGGACAAATAAATATAATCATAAATAAAATGTTCATTTTTAATATTTTGTTGAGAATCCTTTGCAGGCAATGACTGCCTCAAGTCTGGAACTCATAGACATCACCAGAGACTGGGTTTCCTCCTTTGTGATGCTTTGCCAGGCCTTTGCTGCAGCTGACTTCAGTTGTTGTTTGTTTCTGGGTCTTTCTGCCTTTAGTTGTGTCTTCAGCGAGTGAAATGCTTCCTCAGTCGGGTTGAGATCAGGAGATTGACTTGGCCATTGCAGAATATTCCACTTTTTTATCTTCAAAAACTCCTGGGTTGCTTTTGCTGTATATTTTGGGCCATCGTCCATTTGTACTATGAAGCGCCGTCCAATCAACTTTGCTGCATTTGGCTGAATCTGGGCAGACAGTATATCCCTAAACACTTCAGAATTCATCCGGCTGCTTCTGTCTTCTGTCACATTATCACTAAACACCAGTAACCAGTGCCGCTGGAATCCATGCATGTTCCTGCCATCACACTGCTCCGCCATGTTTCACAGATGATGTTGTATGCTTTGGATCATGAGCTGTTCCAAGCCTTCTTCATACTTTTTTCTTCCCGCCGTTCTGATACAGGTTAATCTTAATTTCAGCCGTCCAAAGAATGCTTTTCCAGAAGTGGTCTGGCTTTTTAAGATGTTTTTTGGCAAAGTCTAATCTGACCTTGTTTGCACCTTGTGGTGAACCCTCTGTATTTGTTCTTGTGAAGTCTTCTCTTGATTGCAGACTTTGACACTGACACGTCTACCTCCTGGAGAGTGTTCTTCTCTTGGCTAGATGTTGTGAAAGGGTTTTTCTTTACAACGGAGAGGATCCTCCGATCATCACCACTGTTGTCCTCCGTGGACGTCCAGGCCTTTTTATGTTGCTGAGCTCACCAGTGTGTTCTTTTATTTTCTCAGAATGTACCAAACTGTTGATTTGGCCACTCTTAATGTTCCTGCTATCTCTCTAATGGATTTGTTTTGTTTTTGAAGCCTAACAATTGTCTTTTTAACTTGTATGGAAAGATCCTTTGACAGCATGATGTGGGTTCACAGCAACAGCTTCCAAATGCACATGAAACACTTAGAATCAAGTCCAGAACTTTTACCTGCTTAACTGCTGTAGAAATAATAGCCCATGAAACAGCTTTTGAGTCAATTGTCCAATTACTTATGGTCCCTTGAAAAAGGGGGGAGGTACTTATTAAAGAGCTGTAATTCCTTAACCTTTTCTCCAATTTTGTTGAGAATACCCTCAAATTCAAGCTCAAAGTATGTACTTTAATCACACATATAACTGTAACTTGAATATGTTTTGGTCAGCAGCTAAAATAATAAAAATTGTGCCTGTGTCAAAATACACTGAAGAAAATTATAAACGCAACACTTTTGTTTTTGCACCCATTTTTCATGAGCTGAACTCAAACATCTAAGACTTTTTCTATGTACACAAAAGGCCTATTTCTCTCAAATATTGTTCACAAATCTGTCTAAATCTGTGTTAGTGAGCACTTCTCCTTTGCTGAGATACTCCATCCACCTCACAGGTGTGGCATATCAAGATGCTGATTAGACAGCATGATTATTGCACAGGTGTGCCTTAGGCTGGTCACAATAAAAGGCCACTCTAAAATGTGCAGTTTTATCACACAGCACAATGCCACAGATGTTGCAAGTTTTGAGGGAGCGTGCAATTGGCATGCTGACCGCAGGAATGTCCACCAGAGCTGTTGCCCGTTAATTGAATGTTCATTTCTCTACCATAAGCCGTCTCCAAAGGCGTTTCAGAGAATTTCGCAGTACATCCAACCGGCTTCACAACTGCAGACCACGTGTAATCACACCACCCCAGGACCTCCACATCCAGCATCTTCACCTCCAAGATCGTCTGAGACCAGCCATCCAGACAGCTGCTGCAACAATCGGTTTGCATAACCAAAGAATTTCTGCACAAACTGTCAGAAACCTTCTCAGGGAAGCTCATCTGCATGCTCGTCATCCTCATCGGGGTCTCGACCTGACTGCAGTTCGTCGTCGTAACCGACTTGAGTGGGCAAATGCTCACATTCGACGGCGTCTGGCACTTTGGAGAGGTGTTCTCTTCATGGATGAATCCCGGTTTTCACTGTACAGGGCAGATGGCAGACAGCGTGTATGGCATCATGTGGGTGAGGAATTTGCTGATGTCAACATTGTGGATTGAGCGGCCCATGGTGGTGGTGGGGTTATGGTATGGGCAGGCGTATGTTATGGACAATGAACACAGGTGCATTTTATTGATGGCATTTTGAATGCACAGAGATACCGTGACGAGACCCTGAGACCCATTGTTGTGCCATTCATCCACGACCATCACCTCATGTTGCAGCATGATAATGCACGGCCCCATGTTGCAAGGATCTGTACACAATTCCTGGAAGCTGAAAACATCCCAGTTCTTGCATGGCCAGCATACTCACCGGACATGTCACCCATTGAGCATGTTTGGGATGCTCTGGATCAGCGTATATGACAGCGTGTTCCAGTTCCTGCCAATATCCAGCAACTTCGCACAGCCATTGAAGAGGAGTGGACCAACATTTCACAGGCCACGATCAACAACCTGATCAACTCTATGCGAAGGAGATGTGTTGCACTGCGTGAGGCAAATGGTGGTCACACCAGATACTGACTGGTTTTTGGACCCCCTTAATACAGTAAAACTGCACATTTTAGAGTGGCCTTTTATTGTGGCCAGCCTAAGGCACACCTGTGCAATAATCATGCTGTCTAATCAGCATCTTGATATGCCACACCTGTGAGGTGGATGGAGTATCTCGCAAAGGAGATGTGCTCACTAACACAGATTTGTGAACAATATTTGAGAAAAATAGGCCTTTTGTGTACATAGAAAAGCCTTAGATCTTTGAGTTCAGCTCATGAAAAATGGGGGCAAAAATTCACTTAGACTGTGTGCAGTATATAATGCATACTGTATAAATAGCATGAGGAGTAATTATGCCCTCCTCCTGTAAGTCATCACATGGTAAACACATGACTCATAGGGTTCAGTACATATGAGCATTTGTTAAAGCAAATACAGACAAATTTAAATAACACAGACATGCATGATAAACTACGCCGGCACCAAAGATGTGCAAACAATGTGTGCATCCTTTATCTAAATCCTCTGTGACTCACACATTTTATCCACGTAGATTCTGTTCTTCTAAGTCTATTTTCACCACATTTACAAATAGTATCGGGAAGCGGTTGTTTAAAAAAAAAGTAGAGCACATAACCATTAAGCTCCATTTGATCCCACTGGCCTGCACCTTTGCTTTATTTAAGCACAGAGACAGAAAGCCACAGCAATAGCCCACCTCAGTCAGGCTCTCTGAGGTATTCAGATCCATTACAGCACCCGTCACAACAAATCCAGGCACATGTGTGCTGTGATTCCTACTGGAGCTAGTGGAAATATGCCTCCCGTGCCAGAGATATGGCACACTCTCCTTTTTGGCTGGAACTCCTGGCATGTGTGTGAAGAACTGTGCTGTTTGGATGGGCGGCAGTTTGCCCTCAGGGTGTATATTGAGAAATTTCCGAGGGATTTGGGATGGAAGTTTTTCCTCATGTGATCATTTAGCATTACAAGATCCTGATTGCATCAATACTGTTTGGTAAAATTACTCGTATTGTACTTTATTTAGCTTTTTTTTGGATATAGGTCAATAATTTAATTTGGATCATTCACATATTATTAATGTTCTGAATGCCATTTTTTTTATACTCTTCCATACTTCTCTCGAATGTCCAAAGCATGTTTTCAAAGCCAATACATTATGTCAGCATGGTTATTATGGCTCTGCTTTAATTAATAATGACTAGGTGTTGGTTTGCACTGTTTTGGATTGTCCTCAGAGGACATTTGATCGGACACAACATGGCAAAGCTCTCAGCAAGAGCATTTCCTGCCCCGACACTGAAAGATTCAAGAGGCAGAACCACTTCCTATTCACTCCATAGGGCTTGAGCTGCATTTTGTGTCATAATAAACAGACCTTTATAAGTAAATGTATTTGTTACCCTAAAAATAACAACCACATTTTGAGTTATTAGGACTAAAAAGGCACATGAAATATTGATTCAAGAGTCAGTGATGGAACAGTGTTTACTGTCCACGATAAAAAAGTTCTAGTTTGTTTTCAAAAGCCTTTAGAAATGCACTTTTTAAATTTTGTAAAAAAAAAAAAAAACAAACAAAGAAAAAAAAACTTTATGCCATTTCCAAGAAAAATTTATAATGTCTGTAAAACATATTGTCAACGTCATACACCAAGTATGAAGTCATATATACACAGACACACATTAGGGGTGTAATGGTACACAAATACGATGGTTTGGTACGTACCTCAGTTTTGATAATGCAGTTTTCTAAATCAACTTTAAATTCTAGGCTACAATTTCTATTTGTTGTTGAAATAGAATAATTTACACAGTGGCTGTCGTAACTTGTTTCATAAAAGATTTATTTAAACATACATTAAATAATTAAGACATCAGGTAAAGTAAAATATAATGAAGTATATAGTCTAATATTTCTCAAAATTCTCTTCTCTAGACTTCATTTCTCTAGCAAATAATGAGCTGTGGACACTGATGACTTGCCTGAGGTAAATGAAATGCTACATGACAGTTTGTTTACAAGTTTTAATGAAGTCTTTCCGCAACTGAAACACTGATTGAGCGAGGCATGATTTGTTCATTCATGTTTATTTATTCTAAAAGTAGCAGTAAAGAGGAAGGGATGCTGTTAGAACTGAGGCGTTTACAATGTGTACTATGTACCATAATTATTTTTATGTATTTGGAGAGTCATACCACATGACATTCCACAACCTGAACTATAAAACTGTGACAGAATTTTCATGTTTTAATACTATGTTTTAGAGACTTACTGACCTACAAGTAATGAGGGTATTTATTTTTTTAATTCATTATTCTAAGAAATAATGGTAATATTATTATGATAATAAGTATTATTGTGACATTATTATGACTTGATAAGGTTTTCTGTTCAAGAATTTAATTCTATTATTAATTTATTTATTTATTTTAGTATTTATTTCTTCATTATGATATCAGAACAGTTGATCAGAACTGTTTTTCAGGACACTTTTTTAGCTTTATGCCCCTCTAAATATGAATATGATTTCTTACTAACAAAGTCATGTGGTCCAACTATCAGGTCAATAAGTAAGTGTCATGACATTGACCCTTTAGATGATATTATTTCATAATTGGAGACATAATGAGGTTATGTGAGCTGGCTTAGTAGTTTGGGTGTTTTTAAGCTGAAATACCAACAACTTCAACCATGACTGCTGTCCTAGTTAACCAGCAGATCTTGAAGATCTACTCTGTTCAGGTTTCAACAGTTACTCAACCCAAAGAGTTTAAGGGATTACATACAAATGGTGTGGATACCCCCACAATTCATTGTCCTGTGAAACATTATCTTATTGGGGCAGCAATAAAACAATCTCGTTCTCATTCAAGTTTAATGTCATCCTCTCTCCTGCGGCACCAGCAAGCTGTCTCCAAGGTTAAATGCTTTAAGTCCCCAACCAGTGCCAACTGGGGGTCATAAATGTCCTCAAGCGTATGTGCTAGTGGCCTTACAAAAGAGTGCCTCATCATGTTAAGCCCCCGGAGGAAAGAGGACACCTCACTCAGAGTGTCCCAGTAACATTTGAAACCTTAAGACTCACATAACAAAAGTCACCTTTCTCTTCCTCTCTCCCTATGGGTGCTCACATAACTCAGTATACTAGGTGATTCCTAATGCATCTTAAATTAAATGTTATTTAAATCCCAGAATATTAACTGCACTCCAAGAACATTAACCATATATACAATATATATATAATTCTATTTGATATATATATATATATATATATATATATATATATATATATATATATACACACACACACACACACACACACATATATATTTTAAGTCAAATCAGGCAGAATCTGTTGAGAATAACTGAAATAATGGAATGTTATTTGAATTTCATGTTGTAACTGTATATATTTATGTACACTATATATATATATATATATAAAATAAAATATACAAATAAAATATATACACCCACACAACATAACATTCAAATTCAATAAATAATATTAAATAATTAAATTCAATTCAAATAAGTTACATTACATTTAATTTAGATTATAATATGTTTTTTTTTTTTACAATATTTTTATAGTACTTAAAGAGTCAAATCAGGTAGAAGTTCTGCCCATATTTTTTTTCATAATTAAAACATATTTTACTTTAATAAAACCAGTTAAGTTGCATGTTACAATATGAAACTATTCACTCTTCATAAACGCAGATAAACATTTTTTTTTTGTATTTGTTTATATTTAAAGAAATGTTACTACAGCAGCAGTTAAGTATTTCTTGAGTGAGACATAAACAAGACATTTAAGTGTGGACAGTCAGCACAAATAAAATGACTAAGTGTGAAATGCTGTGCCAAAATCATGTAAGACTGATTGAATGCATCTTCTGAAATCATGTAACTAGACTATTAGTGCTCATTAAATTATCTCTATTAATACACATGCGTCATGGAAATTACTCTTACTTACTATATTTGGCATGCCAGTTTTGTCAAAATTAGTCTGCTAAAAACAATCTAGCATGCTGTGTACATGCAGTATCATTTTCACAGTCAGTTCAGCGTCCTACCTTTTGCTCATGATGCAGAGCTGAGCCAGTCTCTCAAGATCCTGGGCCTGTGAAGCCTGTTCTGATAACTCCTCTTGAGACAGACATCCTGACGTTCCCAATGTTCCGTCTTCCTGAGACCCTGATTCACACAAAGACTGTCAGAAACCTCACAGCCCTCACAGAGACTCACACGTACAGAGACAACAAGACTGTGACAAGAGTGAAAAAGACAGAGAGGGAGGCAGGGAGGGAGGGTGTGAGAGGAGAGACGGCCGATCTCTGCCACCACACCCACAGATTCAAATGCTCTTACAAGGAAATGAGACGTATGAAAACAGAAACTTACTGGAACCAGCAGCTTTGACCATTCAAAGACAAATCCAAGAAAATTCCCGGCTACCAGTGAAATCTAGCTTAACAAAGAGCAATTGCTTTCTCATTGTCTTTCATCTTCATGTTGTTCTGAACTTGCATGACTTTCTTTCTTCAGCTGAACACAAAAAGAGACGTTTTGAAAAATGTACTGGCCATTCTTCGACTAACAAAATTCTCTAAACTTACAAAAAGAAAAGCAAATTCCAAATCTTCTGAAGTCAAACAATCATTTTGTGTGAGGAAGAGACAGAAGTCACGACATCCGCTATAGCTCTCCCTGGCACACTAATGTGAGAGCCAGAAATAGTGATGTCTGATGCATGAATAAATGGATCTTCTGAGTCATATCTTTGTCTCCTTTGGTGTTCCATGAAAAAAAAAAAGTCACACGGGTTTGCAATGACACGAGGGCAAGTAACTGATTTATTTTTGGGTGAACTAGTACTTTATTAATGAAATTATACATTTTAACTTGAGACTAGTGTAATAAAATCAACAAGAAACCTTTCAGTAACACTTTATTTTAAGGTCCAATTCTTGCTATTAACAAACCCTTAAACTATGAATTTTGCATCAACAAACTCCGATTCTGCTGCTTATTAATATTTAGTAAAGTAGTTGTTAAGTTTAAGTATTGAGTAGCATTAGGGATGTAGAAAATGTTCAAGCAGAATATTTGCTATATAAGTACTAATAAACAGCTAATATATTAATAATAGGCATGCTAATAGGCAACTAGTTAACTTTCTTTGCAAAGTTATGTGTTCAACTGTTGTCACGTAAACTTGTATCAATTTATGCACAGCAATGCCAGAAAGAGAATGTTTGACCATTAAAAACAAACTGTAAATTTCAACTTCAAAAATCTCTATTTCTTTACTGTTTAGACTTCCATTGTAATGTCCCAAATGTCACTGTAATCTTAACTGGAACCTAGAACATTGCTTACTCATTCATACTCAAAACATTGCAAAAGTTGGAAGACGTGAGTGCAGCACTCAAGCACATCCCTCTAGTGCATGTTTACATAGAAAAACAATGGCAAATTAGTGCAATGGAATGCAAAAACACATTCTGTGTGAACGACCCTTAAGAAACACACTTGTGTATTCAAAGCCAAACAAGACCAATAAATTTGTTGAATGCAGCAGACACCATATCACTGTATATACACATACATCTTCAGTTTGGTGTATCCCGAGGGCATGATGGGAACTGAGCATGGTTTAGGCCAGAGGGAGAAAATCAAAGCAGCATAGGCCCAAAACGCTGAATCAGGCAACGTTTCCAGGGTGCTCAACATCTCTTTAATGAGGTAATGTATAACGTGGTCATATATCTCCCTAGGCTCCTGTACTCTCTGCCCATGCTAGAGATCTATGCTGTCTCAGCAGCATGCAGAATGGCCAGGGGGAATGGCAGACGTCCACTATATGGAAGGAGATTGATGGGTCTTCGTCATCCATAAATACTGGTGCATCTCAGGGCAAATAAAGATGAACCTCTGTTAAATAAATTACTGCTCTCCGACAGGACCTTGGGGACAGGTTTGTTAGGTCAATTTTCAGTGTTTTGTGGAACAAGGCTTGATTTAACCCTTGCTATTTATTTGCTGCAAACTTGTGGCTAATCTGTGGCAAATTTGTGCCAGTGTTCGCCAGAGGTCTATTTGTCACACTTTTGTCAAGGAACTAAGGTTTGGAATGCTTTTTTTAATGAATTTTAGTATGCCGGCTACATTGATAGGTAACTGTGTCTCATTCACTAATAATAGCCTAATTAACCATATGGATGCATGTACATGAATTTGTTCTCAACCTTGTTCTAATGAATTTGGAGTATTCCAAATGTACCTGATGTTAGTATAATTTACACTATAATTGATATAAAACATGGCTAAACCATCTCTGTCATGTGTGTCTTGTTCCCCATGCCCATATTTGGTCCTTCCTGTTCCTGTCTTTATTATTAGTTCATTAGTCTCCGTCTGTGTTTGATTTTCTCCTCACCTGTTTCAGTTCTCCTCGTTTGATTCACCTGTATTCTTAAGCCTTGATTTTCCCCATGTCCGGTATTGTTCGTTTTACCCCCGTGCTCTATGTTTCCCTGTGTTTGTGCGTCATTAAAAGGTTTGATTATGCTCCTCGACTCCTCGTTCTCTGCTCCAGCATAGATTGTGACAATCTCAGTATAAGGGCTTTTTTCATTACTTTTATCACTGTCAGTAAACTGCCAAATATATTGTCTTCAAACCAGTTCAAACACAATAAATACCTTTATACAGACCTCTGTACATAAAAGTATCTGCATTGTTATATAGAGAAACTGTGCAATACCTGACAACAATTTAATGAAATAATAATGACAGAGCCATTTTATGCCATTTTTAAAATCGGCTGAAAATATCAAACATGTTCCTCCGACTGGAGGGAATCAAAGTCTGAAGCTAAAAAGATCAGAGTCTGTGACCATCATACACTATGCGATTTTCTATGAACTCAACTCAAATCTGCAGACTGGATCTGACTTTTGGCAACTAGCGTCAACTTCTCCAGACAGTAAATCAGGTGAAAATCGAGGCAAAAATCATGTAGTGTATTCCAAGCTTAAGATGGAAGAATACTCTATAAAGATTACTTCACAGGGTACTTGCAGTTGATTGGAATGCACCTTATATCTTCATGAGTAAGCCATTGAAACAATCACTGACTCGATTTGTTCATTCTGGAATGAATGACCAGTAGGGTTCAACAGGGCTAAAGGCCCACCTTAAGACAAAATATGCTATTCACTGCGCCTAAAATGAATAATTGCAGAAAGAAATATATACGTTGTATTGAACATTAATGGAGTAACAGATTTTGTGTCAAAATAAATCATTCAAGTTGTTTTTTTTTTTTTTAAAACCCTTATAAA
Organism: Onychostoma macrolepis; assembly: GCF_012432095.1. Taxonomy (NCBI): domain Eukaryota; kingdom Metazoa; phylum Chordata; class Actinopteri; order Cypriniformes; family Cyprinidae; genus Onychostoma; species Onychostoma macrolepis. Next base: position 22,328,010 of record NC_081171.1, read on the forward strand.
TGTATGAGGTGGCAAGAGGGGCCTTTTACCCCACACATGGGGTAAAAGGCCCAAGGTATTGATACAAATACTTCATCTAAAATAATGTTTTTTTTTTAATAATGTCTAAGTTAATACTTGTTCAAAACAATCACTTTAGCAAACTTTGTACTATTTTCTGCTTATTTAAAAAAAATAATAATAATTTTTGTTTAATAAATATACTGTCATTAAAATGTTAATGTTAATGTTAAACAAAATCATTTTAATAAGTAAAGATTCTGAAAGTATTGAAGGAGATCCAATAATAATTGAATATACATTTACAGTAGTAACAACAAATTATATTTTATTATATGATATGATTAATATCATGTTTTTAAATATGATGGTTTCGTTCTAAACATGGTGATTATCTCTAATATGGACACCCAACATAATATATGATATTTACCATCTGAATCAAACCATGTCAACAAATGGAAAAGTCAGCCATCTATTAATTATCATGTTAATAACTGTGCACCTTTAGCCCCAACAGCAGGGGCGCTTTTAACCCAAATACCATACTTTTACATATTCTTTCGTTATTTAAAAACTATTGCTTTAATTATCTTAAACAAAACTGAAAATCATAAAGAAGACCTTTGTCTCAAAATATATGCATTAATTTTAACGATTATCATTTGCTACTTAAATCTACAACATTAAAAAAAAAAAAAAAAAAATTAGATCAAAAAAGCAAAGAAGTCAAAAGATCAGACAAATCTGCACGTGCATCTTGAAAAGCGGATGTTTTGGAAAGTGCTATGCCACGTTTTTGTGCCATCTAGTGGTTTAGATGAAAATAATAGCATCTTTAGCCCCATTGTACCCTACTTGTTACGTGTTTGTCCCTTCTAGTTTCCTGTTTGCCCTTATTTGGTTTTGTTCCGGTCTTTGTCATTAGTTAATCATCGTTTATTATCCCCACCTGATCTGTATTTATTATCTTGTTTGCTCCTTTGTTCCTTTTCCTTTATAAGTCCTCAGTTTTCTTTTTGTCGTTGTCTCTGCTAAATGTTGTAAAATGGAATACGTGTGTTGAAGCTTATTAAAAGATTTCCATTTCATGACTCCTTCGTCAAGCCCTTTTTATCTACAACCACATCCGGTAACACTACTATTTTACTGGGTTGATTAAGCAAAAATACACAAAATAACAGAAGTGTAAGTTCTATCATGACAGCTCTTAGAGGGATTGGCATAGTAATGTACATGACAGTGTTAATGTGTTTGGTCTTGGTGGAATAGACCAACACTGGCGGAACACTGCTGCTGCTGCGGCAGAGCAAGTACTGAGACTTGCTACTGCCAATACATTCACAACATGCTGCTGTGAGCATGTAAGAAATACTGCTGCTGCATGTACAATCACCCCATAGCAGATCTATACAGGTGGAGCTGGGGAAGGTGGAGGGTTTCTGAAGCGCACCGCAACTGCTACAGCAACCACTAGCCAAGTATTTGAATGTTGAGCAGCAAGCTCATTGGCTGCTGATACAAAAAGAACCAATCAGCTGTGTCATGTGATAATGATGTTATTATGTCAGATTGAGTTTGACCTATCGGACTCTGCCATCTAGAGTTTCATGACAGAACTTTGGATTTACTCACTATTAACTTTGTTGCACCACTGCATAAAAGCAGATGTACAGTAGGTGGCCAACCAAAGTGTGCTTTTTACCGAAATAAGTACTGCCGCCACTGCGTCTGCAAAGTGCATTTGCAGCTTTTGACCGCCTAGTGTCGCTTATCAAGCGAACGCATCAAAACACATTTTCGCAAACAGCCGTCAGCTTTTCCTAGCCAATGTGTTACATTTGACGGCTGCGGTCACTGTAGTTAAAATATTTAATATTCACAGATGCAAATTAAGTACTGATGAAGTTATGTGCATTTCTTTGAACGAATTCAAGCAGGATAAATGTCAAGCCTATGATGAGCCTGTGCTTATATTTACAGCAATACAGTATTACACCATGTTTTAGGTTTGAAACATTTAACATGTGTACAGTATTATTCATATAATATGAATCATGTGTTATATTATCCTAAAGAAATGGTGGTTTACTTTGCATCGTAGCATTAAAAGTGGTAGCCTATTTCAATAGGCTAGGCAATAGGCTAAACATGGATTAATTTGCAAAATGTCAATATTCTCACATTACTTAATAGTTGTCACAAGTACATTTTTAGTTTATATTTTAAAATTCCTTTAATAAAACAGCATGCATTTTTCTCACGCACATACTTTGTTTGGCTATTTGTTACCTGTCCTGTATTTTGAAAGAGAACATTGTTGCATTTTATACTTATTTGTACAATAATATTTAACTTAACCTGCTTTGTATCTTAATTATTTAATGCAAAAGCGATTTATTAAAACAGGTTTATGAGAGGCATACATCCGTTAAATCTTGATCAAGAACAACTAATGATCAACGAATTGAAGCAGCATCGGCCTTTAGATCATTTTAAAACATCAAATAGCCTTCAATTTACAGGTAATACCTGCATCTGTCTCGGATGTAGACTTGTGAAGATTTATTTTAATGCGGATCCCATACTGTAACCTGAAATAAATGTGTTCTATTAACCTATTATTCATATTCAAGTGTTTGTGCAGAAAATTATTAATGTGCATGCATGACAGGGAGGCGCCCGAGCTATCACTTTAATTTTTTCCTGATAATAAGGGTGCCTCACATACATGGGAAATATATCTACAGAAAGCTTGAAATGTCTACTTTTAAACGAAGGAATTCAAAACGAAAGAAAATACTCCCTGATTATGTAATCTGTGAAGGTTACATTTGTCTCTAAAGGCGTATCCAATCTACTGTGGAGATGAGAGCCAGCACAGCGACAAGAAAACATTAGTTTATTAATAAAAAATTTAAATGTCTCCTTTTCATAATTATTAGGCTATACTTCTGCCTGTGCTTTGTGGCAAACTTAATAGGCTATATTAAGGCTCATTATGGATTAGTAGACTTAATTTAATATAAACTAGTTGAATAATGACATAATCGGTCATTTATGGCTGCATCCGAATACAGCAGACTAGAAATACTAGAAAAGTATAAAAAACCGAATACTAGAAAAATCTTACATAGGGGGATTTCAGCGATTTTAGCCCTAAATACCCTCTAGAAATCTCTGTTAAAGTTTTTAAAGCATTTTGTATGATTGCATATAGGCTACTGGAACTACATATAAGCATCAACCTCGTGCACGGCTGACTCGTGTCTTTTCCGATTGCTCTAGCAAGGATTTTACAGCTTTATTTTCTGAATTACGTGCTAATCAGGACATGGACTCATGTTTAAGCAATCTAGATGCTGATGAACACTTAAACTACCTGTTCTAATATTTTAGATGTTGTTGCTCCTCTTAAGAAGAAAAAACAAAAGCACAACTCTAAGCCCTGGTTAAATGACACTACTCGTTCACTCACACAGACCTGTAGAAGGGCTGAACCTAAGTGGAATAAGGATAGATTACAAGTTTCTTATGAAATCCTCAAGGACTCCCTCTCTGCATTTTAGCGAGCTGCTAAGCGTAAATATTTCTCTGAGTTAATTTTATGTAACAGTACTAGGCCTAAAGCATCTAATTCTCTTTGTGAGGATTTCGCGAGATCTTTTAATGATAAGGTCTCACAAATTAAATCTCTACTGCCTTTGTCAGCCTATACTTCACTTGATGTTCCTTTCTGCTCTTCTACATGGTCTGTCTTTGAGCCTATCACCTTGGACTCTCTTAAAGAGGCTGTTGCTTGTTTAAAACCTACTAGTTGCCCTCAGGATCTTAAGCAAGTCTTTCATGTTACTGGCCCTGATTTGTTGTCTGTCATCAACAAATGTCTTTTTACTGGAACCTTACCCGACTGCTTCTGTTCTGCCTCATCTAAAAAAAAACATTTGGATTTGGATTCTACGTTTTGAGTAATTTTTGCCCTATTTCAAATTTACCTTTCCTCTCAAAAATTTTAGAAAAAGTGGTCCTGAGCCAACTTTTGTCTTTTTTGAATGATAACAATATACACAAGAAATTTCAGTCTGGTTTTAAAGCCCGTCACAGTACCGAATCGGCCCTCTAAAGAGTCATGAATGATGTAATGCTCACCACTGATACTGGGCAGTCTGTGGCCTTGGTCTTGCTAGATCTTAGCTCTGCATTTGACCTGGTTGATCATAATATTCTCTCATTACGTCTAGAAGCATGTGTGGGTCTTTGGGGTACGGTGCTGCAATGGTTTCGCTCATACTTGACTAATAGGAGTTAAACTTTCTGCCTTGGGCACCATTCTTCTTCTGTTATACACTTAAGTTCTGGTGTCCCTCAGGGATCTATTTTTGGCCCGGTACTGTTTAATCTCTACATGCTACCTTTGGGTTCTGTTTTATATAGACATGGCGTATCTTTTCATCTGTATGCTGACGACACACAAATTTATCTGCCTATAAAGTATGACGATAAGCTTGCCTTTAAGTCTATATTAGACTACTTAGACGAACTGAAACTTTGGCTTGCTAGTAATTTAATGAGAGTAAGACTGAAATTATTTTGTTTGGTTCAAATGATCATAGCACTCATGATGTTGATAACAGTCTTAAATTTGATAAGCAGATAAGTGCTGTGGTTAGGTCTTGTTTCTATCATCTTCGTCTTTTAGCAAAGGTTAAGCCTTTCTTGTCTGGTAAAAACTTTGAAACTGTCATGCATGCATTTGTAACATGCCGACTTGACTATTGTAACTCTTTGTACATTGGTGCCTCTCAGACATGTGTCACATGCTTACAGTTAGTACAAAATGCCACAGCCCGGCTCCTAAAAGGGAAGCATAAAAGTGAACACATCACACTGGTTCTGATTTCACTTCATTGGTTACCGGTGAAATACAGAATTGATTTCAAAGTCTTGTTATTTGTATTTAAGTCTTTGCAGAACCAGGCACCACAGTACCTATCTGAACTACTGCATCCGCCTTTACAGTCTAGATTACTTAGATCTAGGGACTCTGATTTACTATATGTACCTAGAACAAGACTTAAAGGGATAGTTCACCCAAAAATGAAAGTTTGATGTTTATCTGCTCACCCCCAGGGCATCCAAGATGTAGGTGACTTTGTAGGTGGTTTGTGCGAGAAACTGAACAGTATTTTCATCATTTTTTACCTCTAATACACCACTATGTCCAACTGCCCTGAGCGTGTGCGAACTCATCCAGGAGTGTTGACTTTTCAAATTGCGTAAACTACGCCAGAGCACATACAGACGTCACGCACACCGGATTAATCTTGACTTCTCACAGATTATTTTGTTTAAGTTTAATTTTTTGGTGTGAGTCAGAGTAAATTGCGACTCCAATAGTCTCATGAACGTGCAGCCAACGGCCAAGGTCAGGATTTTTTATTCAAAAACTTTAATTTAGCCTGTAGATTGAAATGAAAGCTCCTTAACAATAATATTACAACATAAGGAAATTGTGTAAACTGAATGGTTTTCATAATTACTGTTTAATAACCATACAATGCAAACAGCCTTTATTTAATTTTTGATGCGTAGGCTGTAGTCTACAACGATCCCACGTTTTGAAATTAACCCTCACTGTAAATTTGAGGATGTTACAATGTTATATTATAATGTTACTGTTGTTTTATTTTATTATTTGAACATCGTTACAAAACAAAATAATTTTTTATTAATAATATTTTTCGTATTTCGTAATTAGTCGGTTTGCAATCTGTTCCTTTGCGCCACCTGGCGGTAATTTTGTGAACGACTTTAACACGTGACTGACTTGCAGTTAACGCCATGGCCCTGCGGCGGCGGTAATAGGCATTTTGGTTGTCCACCTACTGTATAAAACACACTCTCTGAATCATGCTGCTGTTTTGAATTATTGTACATGGCTATGATAAAAATGTCTACATATTATGATATATGCTGATCAAAGAGTCACATGTCCACTCAACAGCACCATAAAAAAAGCATTTAAGTAAATCCATAAAAAGTGGACTTGCCTGTGCTGGCCTGCAGCGAGGTGAGCTCGATCAATGCCACTTCGTAGAACATCTTCTCCGCTTGAATGAACTGCAGAGCTTTCCCATCTGATTTTATACGGGTGAAGGATTAGACATGCTTGTCACCAGGAATAGTCTCTTGTTATGATCGCACACACTGTCCAATTAATCAAGCTCAGTGAAATCCAGATTTGTTCAGCTTCTAGCATCACAAAAGACAATATAAAAAACCGGTGTCCACTGAACCTTTAATGTATCGCCTAAACAGTCAACCGTAAAATCACTATTCTAGCTCAAGGCCTGTGTGATATTTTGATTGGTTATTGTCACGTTCTCTTTTTAGCTCTATAGAAAGACACAACGCTTGTGGCTGTTCTATAAATAGTGACTGAAGAGTTTGTTCAGTGTTTTCAAAGGCATGCCATTACAATCTGTGTAAGAAGATAATATTTGCTCTTAACAAGTGTCATTACAAAAACCTGACCGGCAAGGAAAAAGTTCTTAAAATAGCCATGAATGACCTAGATAATGGCAGGATTTGTTATTTGTATGGGCAGGAACTTGCTGATGTTTCTAATTTGGTATCATAAAGTACAGCTGGACCTCTTGTTAGAATGTGAAACGTGACAAATATGCTTTAACTACTAATTTTATTAAACAAACAAACAAAAAGTCAAAAAGGGTGGTTATATATGTGACCCTGGACCACAAAACCAGTCATAAGTAGCAGGGATACATTTTTAGAAACAGCCAACAATACATTGTATGGTTCAAAATTATCGATTTATCTGTTTATCGATGATAATTGTTCAATGAAGGTATTTTGTAAATTTCCTACGGTAAAAGCATCAAAACCTAATTTCTGATTAGTAATATGCATTTGCTAAGGACTTCATTTGGACAACTTTAAAGGTGGATTTTCTCAATATTTAGATTTTATTGCAACCTCAGATTCCAGATCTCAGCCAAATATCGTCTTATCCTAACAAACCATACATGATTAATGGAAAGCTTATTTGTCCAGCTTTTAGATGATTCAGACCCTGGTTTTGTGGTCTAGGGTCACAAATGCTACCATTCGGTTTGGGGTCAGTTAAATTTACTCATTTATTTATGAAATAAATTAATACTCAAATTAAGAAGGTATACATTAAATATATCAAAAGTCACAGTAAAGACATTCATAATGCTACAAAAGATTCCTATTTCAAATAAATGTTGTCCTTCTGGACTTTCTATTTTTCAAAGAATCCTGAAAAAAAGTACCATGGTTTCCACAATAATAAGCATGCTCAAAAAAGGAAAAAAAAAAAAAAGCCCAACATTAAGGAGCATAAATGTTTTCAACATTAATAATATGAAATGTTTCTTGAGCATCTTAGAATGATTTATGAAGGATCGTGTGACACTGAAGACTGAAGTAATGATTTTTTGTCATTTTAATGTATATTTCAGATTTTATTTTACTGTATTTTTGCATTTTTTTTGTCATTATTTCATTCTTTTATGTGTGTTTATGTTCTATAGATTGTCATTTTTTTCAGTAGCTTGCATTGTTTGGTCTAGTGTGCATCTCACTGTAGGCAGTGCTAAGTTACAATCTGATGTCCCTCTAAAAATGATCTTTTCCACGAATGAGCAGCATATTCCCAGGTGTCCCAGGCATATTTTTAGATCCCAGCTGGATGAGGAACATCTGAATTTGCTGACTAACAGCATGGGGATCAGTTTGAAAGTGATAAATCTATTTGTGCTGCATGTGACGCTAACCCCTGAATTTGCTATGGAGGAGAGACCAGGAACAAAATGTATTCTGTATTGATTTTGTAATCATTTTTGCTGCTCATCAAGCATTGCCTTCCGCTCCATCCGATTAAAAGCCTGTGTCCTAATGCCTCATATTTTAGAAATACTGTATACTATACAGTATATATTTAGTCAGTGCCAGTCATTAAGATACTATTATAGTTATTATATTATATTATAGTTGTTATTATTATTGTTTTAAATTAGTTAATAATTAATAAATGTTGCCTTAGCAACTAGCTGAAATATTTTTTTTTTTTTGCAGTTATGTACTATGTACTTTCAACCAACTGATCCCGAGGTGATTTTTAGTGAATATATTAAGTCATTCCACTATCAATATTTTATTATCTAACACACTGACACACATTTAATTGTGATTTATGCATCTGAATATTTTGTTTTTCATTCCCTGTATACAGTATAACTCGAAAGAGGTGAACACTAGGGGTGCCAAGTTTATATTTGTCAATTATGCAGCTTCAAATCTCAGATATGCAGCACAGCAATTTCAAAGAGCAGCATCTAAAAATAAGTTATGCATGCCAGCTTTAGGAATACAGAGTGCTCGGAAATCTTTCTTAATGCATTGCATTGGCAAAGCAGATGTGTGCATTAATAATCACTATACTCTGGTGCTTTAGAGGAAAAATGGATGCAACGCTTTATCAACAAATACATATAATAGCTGTGTACTTCTGCTTGGCATATATATATATCCATCTATCTCAGCATGCTTGTGAAAGCAATTTCTACATTTGTGTTTCTCGTTGATCTTGCCGGCTCAGAAGTGTCACAGTATGATCACAGCTATTGTATCTACTTCCAGTCAGAAAATGAGTACAGGATGATAGTTGTGTTCCTTTCATCTTCTCCTTAAGCAAATAACTCAATCCATCTGACTTACATACATGACACAGCCTGGTGTCATAAAATATATGTTTTTAAGTGGGTTTTTAAGTGACTTCACTGTTCTCTACAATGAGTGCTACAGAGAAAGAACTATATTTAGCAAGTTTGTAGCATCAAATCTTTCTATTTATGAAACCAAAAATTCTGCCAAAATAAGATGCAATGTGGAACAGACTTAAAGATCTTCGTAAAAAATAATTGCTATAGCAAGTAAGTATATGGGTTTTCACCTTAGTCAGGGTTCCCACACCTTGGTTAACTTCAAATTCAAGGACCTTTCAAGGACTTTCCAGGTCCAATACCCTCAAATTCAAGGACTTAATGTGGGGACACATTTCAAGTGAGAGCAAAGGTTACATTGTAAGATACATTGTTACAGTTTTCATGTGTCAAAACACAACTATACAAAAAAGCAATTTTTTTTTTGGCTATATGACAGAAATCTGATATTTGTCGTATTTATGTTTTGCATAAAATTGAATAACATTTGGTACATACTATACTGTATTCTAAAATGATCTGATATTAACTTTTGCATGGATTTTATTGAAAAGAGCTTAGGCTCATGTAACCAGAAGTTTTAAGATATATGAATATGCTTTTAAGTTTTTCTTGCCTCATGGCTTTACATTATCTTAACAAGCAAAGCAATTCAACATTACATCCTTTGGATCTCTGGCAAGCCATTCTTTGTAATCTTCTTTGGTGAGCCAAATACCTTGAAACTTGCATTTTCCAGTCATCACGTTTCAGCGGTTTCAGCCTATTTTTGCAATGTTTCACTGTGTGTCTGTGAAACGTTGTGGTATCATCTTAGTAGTTTCGTGTGCGTGTGAACATCATGGCAACGAACAACACAAAGTACCTCACATGGGAAACACTTAACGTAACGCATAAATGTGCAACGTAAATCAAGCAAGCTAGTATGCACAAAGTGTTGGCGAAATAACACATTAGCGGACCGGAGGGAATAATATGGAATTTTCAAGGACCTGTATCTATGTTTGTTTATTTTCAAAAATTTTCCAGAAATTTTTAATCAGGTTCACAAACTTTCAAGGATTTCAAGGACCCGTGGGAACCCTGCTTAGTTTACCATTCTTCTTTTTATTGATACATAGGCTATGCATGAGCACTGGTCCATATTGTCCTAAAGGATAAGAGAAGGGCAGAACATTCCAGATAAAATCCTTGCTAACCTTTGATTCCACATCTTCAATTTATCTGGAGCTCCCCAAATCACCTATTCCAATGTCCCTTGTTGTGCACTGATAAAACAGAGTAATGTTTTGCATGTAATTAAATAGCTTATTCCATTAAAAGATAAACTCTACATCAATTATTTCTATTTTATGTAATTACACAGAGATCACCAAGTCCCACCACTATTTACTAGCACACTGGTTAAGATCAGCGCACGTATGTCAAAACCAATTCACGTGTAATTGGATTTTAATTGGAAAAGAGGTCATGAATGATCTTGGTTAATGACTTAGGTCACGTAAATGACCCGTTTGAGCTGAAACTGCCAGTCTTGAACCCGTTTAAACTCTATGCTTTAGTAATTGAGAGGCCACGGGTTTAAGAGGGAATGTATGTCACATAACACTAGCCTGGCTGTTAACGGCAGTCCGTAGATGAATAATGACAGCGGCGCTCATGCTGGCTCTATGCAGGTTAATTAGCTGTGATGCTCTTTCAGCTGACATACGATAAGTGCCCACAAATCCTCTTAGGAAAAAGACCACACTCAAGAAGCTCCAGTTGAAAAGGCCCTGCCATAACACAACACAACACAACGTCTTTGCACAAACAATATCAAACTGAAGTTTCACTACATGCATATTAGTGCAGATAAAAAAAGATTTGTTATTTTATGTTAATTTCACAATTTAGAGTGAGAGCTGATACTTTATCGGAAAGGATACAGTTTTTGTCATCAATGTAGAGTTCAGCGATCTGTATGGAGGAAAAACAAGAGAGAATATTTTTAATTCAAACTTCAAGTTCTTCACAGAATAAAATAGATAATTTCATGAAAATATGTCCAGGAGATAATATTTCGAGATAAAATAAAACAAAATCTATATGGATCAAATAAGTTAGAATATTATTTGAAAAATTCAAACCTCAAGTGCTTCACAGAAAGAGAGAATTTCATGAAAACATGTCCAGGAGATAATATTTCACCACAAAACAAAACAAAATCTATATGGATGAAATTAGAAAGAACTCAAACATCATGTCCAAGAGGTATAATTTAACCCCTTTATAAAATAAATCAATCAATAAAAATAGCATAAATAATAATAAATAAAAAAAATAAAAAATACATTTTGCATTAAGTAAATTAAGCTAATTTAAAAAAAAGAAAAGAAAAAAGAATTAGGCCAAGCACATTTTCTCAATTTCTTATTACCATATTGCGTCCTGATATTTTGATGTTTTACTCATTATTCTGTGATGGTCATTACATTCACGTTACTGTAATACGATTGTAGAACACGGTAATGTATACATGTGCTTGTATGTCATGGGAAATATCTTAATGTTCCTAAAATTAAAATTGTCAATTATTAATTTACTTTAAGCACAACATAATTCTATTTTTCTTCCTTATTTAGGCTGATATGTGACCTGGGCTGTGTTTCCCAAAAGCATCGTAAGCCTAAGTTGATCCTAGATCCATTGGAGCTATGATCAACTTAGGCTTACGTTACTTTTGGGAAATGCAGCCCTGAATGCCATGTTTTTGACTGTGGCTGTTCACTCGGATTCACTCGAAAAGTAACACTCTAGTTCATATAATGCCTCAGATGAAATGTTACAGTTAATATTACTGATAAATATTAGCAAATTCTAAAATGTTCAAATGTCTTTTTTTGTAAGGTCAGAAGCAACAACATCTGGCTAATGTCATACCACACATTCCAGCACTCTTGTGTAAGAGCCACTGTTTATATTCTGGACACTGCTTGGGAGAGTTTAACAGGGTAACCCAGGACGAGTAAACAGGGCTGAGGGGTTTTATCTGATGGGCTGTCATCAAATCGAGCCCATGATTAGACAAGAGAAGTGAACATATCAGAGAAAGAAACAAGTATTAGCAGCAGATAAACTGCCCTGATGTTTCATGTAAACACATGATGGAAACCAAATGGTTATAGCTTGCAAAACAACGATAAACACAAGATGCTTAAGACCATCTCAAAAACGTATCCTGCTGTGCACAGGAAAACAAGTGCGAACACACACTCTTTGCATATAGAAGAGTGTGTGTGTTTGCAGTGTCGGCTCATATGCTGTCATGAATGTTTCAGAATGCATTTGCCAGTGTAAAATATGCATTGACTGATGGCTAGTTTTAGGTTAGTGTGCCATCGAGTCATTATAAAATACATGCATGAGCAAGAGACTTAGTTTAGCATGCAAACAAATGCGTTATTTGTGCATTCTGTTCAATTAGACAGACTCAACTGATGTGCAAATGATCCTCTCTTAAATGTAAATCCCGTTTAAATGGGTTATATCCCACAATGCATCTTGACAGAGCTCCATCCTGCAGGGCTCACCTGATGCAGGCAGTTGGGAAGCGAGTGGAAGCTCTGCACATGTGTGAGTCCCAGCAGGCAGCTCAAAAAGCAGTGCAGAGCAGCTTGAGAGTCTCCTTCCTGCTGGAGCTGCCTGCCCAGTTCAAACAAACCCTCGCGGCTCCCGTTCAGCATCCCGTGTTCGGGATGGCCCGCCAGAGAGACCTTCCGCGCGCGTTAACGTGCCAGACAACCGCTGCTGCACTTAAGTCTCCCCCCATCTGAGCTGCGGCACGGGCATGGAGAAACAGTCCGGAAGGATGGAGCGGAAACACACAGATATCGGCCGCTGCAACCTCAAAACAGGAACAGATTACGTCTTCTCCTCTCTCTCCTCCTACGATCCGTAAGAGTCAAGGGCAGGAGGGTGCGTGGGAGGGAGTAGAGAGGGGTTGTGGAGACGGTACCGCGCAGCGTCGCCCACGCAAAGAGCAGAGGAGGAAGTCGGGACTTGAGAGGATTTGTCGTTTGAGCGACGCTGCTCGCAGCCAATTGTTGTACAGCAGTAGAGACGGTGGACTCTTTTGCCCGGTTTTAAAGGAATTTCAGTTGGTCGCTTCAAATTAGAGACTGAAAGAAGTCTTTGTAGATGTTATTCTGAGAGAATAAAGAGACAGTTCAACCAAAAATGAAAATTTGCTGTTAATTTACTCACCCTCGGGACATCCAAGATGTAGGTAGCCTACTGTTTTTCTTCTTTGGTAGAACAGTAAAGAAGATTTTAATTCTTTAATTCATAAAATGCAAGCCAGCGGCTGCTAGCACTTCGAGAGTCAAAAAAGCATTTCTATCATGACAGCTCTTGGAGAGTTTAGCATGGTAATATAAGTGGCAATGTTAATGTGTTTGGTCTTGGCTAAATATATCTGCTACACTGCAAAGGCAGAGCAAGTAGACTTACTACTGCCAGTACATCCACAGACATGCTGCTGTGTTACCCTTTGAGAAATACATATGAAATAACCTTGTACATAACATACGTGAAATTACGCTGTTGCAGATCGATACAGGTGGAGCTGGGGAAGGTGGAGGGTTTGTGTTTATTGGCTGCTGATGTGAAAAGACCCAATCAGCTGCGCCATGTGAAAAATAATGTCATTATATCAGAATGAATTAGAACCTATCAGCTGTGATTCTGTTTCATGACAGAACTTTGTCTATACAGGCAGAACAAAATTAATACGATGGCTCCTGACAAGATATTGAAGTCATATGAAGCAAAACAATCTGTCTGTGCAAGAAACTGACATTATTTACAAGTCTGATTCTTTTCTGTGAACTGGTACTTTTAGACAGTTCTCTATTAACTAGTTCAAATAAACGATGTTCTAGTTTGTTGACATAATTACATAATAACATATCATATGCAGTTATTCAAGCACAAAGTGATGATGTGAAACACAGATGTTTAACATTTCTAAAGCATATAATGTGAATAAATTAGTCTTAAACAACTCACCTTTTTACATGAGCCAACTTTCATTTCACCACTTTATTCAAGTGCTTGGTTCACGCATGCTCTTTTCTGCAGCTCATTGCATCTTTGGTCTGAGTTCGAACTGTTTCCTCAGTTCAGTGTACTGTCGGAGGAACTGGAGTGCTGAATGAGATTTATAATATGCCGGTAGTAAATTGGCTCATTTCAAGACTCAAGCTCAGTTCACAAGATGGCCTGATTTGGTGAACTGGTTCATCCAGTTAACTAAAAAGAACCAGTTCAAAAGTACGATTATCTTTCAATAAAAGCATTGCTTTGTGTAAATATCAGCACAGCTGTGACTACCTTCAGTGGTCATGCTGATCACTAAACACTGCTCAGAATGTATAGTTTATTATAATTATTATTATTTTTTACAGTGTAATACAATATAATGTATTATATATGTGGTTAAAATTATTTATGAGGGTATACAACCAATTATAATGTTTCTAAAGACAATCTTTATAATGTGTTTTACATGTAAGCGTCATAGAAAGTGTTTGAAAATGAAGAGTTGTATGTAACAATCGAGCATAATTATAAAAAGGCACATAAAACATGACACATAAGTGTGTGTGTGTGTGTACTGCATGTACTGTGTATCTTACATAGGTGACAGAGTCCTTTACTGTCTAAACAAGGACATGTAATATTTATTTACAGGGTGGGGTGACTTCAAATGTTTACTGTTCTCTCACAGTCTGGTTATAAATGCTGAGCTTCAGCCATTCTGTCCTCTAAAATTAATGCAGATGATAGTCTTGTGTCCATAAACCATAATTGCTTCCTATCTAACAGAAACAGGAGCAGTCAATGACATCACCCAGATTACTCAGCTACCAGGATCATCTGCTATTTTTTATTTTTTTTTAAGCTTTCACTGATTTACATTTTCTCTTTGTGTATCTTACCATGGAAACCGTGTTCCTGAAATAAAGTTTTAGTCCAGTTCTGCTGACTTTAAATGACTTCATTTTAAATGACTTTGTTTGTTATATCCATCTGTCTGAACAGTTTGTTCTTCAAGTCAGCAGTCTCTTCCACTTTGTAAAACAGAAGTAATGAGAAGCATTTTCATTTTCCATTGGTTTCTATTTTAGATTCTTGGACATTTGTCAGCGGATAAGTTTAACAAATCACTCCGCGAGTGCACATTTTATTCCTTTCTATAGCTTTTTGGGTGAGCATGTGACAGGTATTTCTTCATAAATGCCAGGACAGCTTGTCACAACCTATTTAATGCTATGTTCCCACTGTGACAACTTGCCCCATATGATTAAAACCTTATATTTACTGTAAACCTAAATTTTGCATTATAATGCTGTTGTTATACTTGCACCTTATTGTGAGGTGGGCTGTTTTAGAGTTAGTACTCTAGAAAAAGGTAATGTATGGTAAAAGTTAAATGTTATCCATGATAATCCATAAATATCCATTATGTTATCCATAATTTTATGAAGATTTCTGTTAACCCTAAAACATAACCCATTGCAGAGCACAATTCAAACTCAATATAGAAAATCATTTCATTTTAATACAGTATATTGTGCCTTTTTAAATAATAATATTAATAACTATCATTATTATTATTATTTGCATGCATATCAAGCAATCCAATCAGTTTTAATCAATGAAGGATTATATATATATATATATATATATATATATATATATATATATATATATATATATATATATATAATGCTTTGACCTTTGTCAGAATCAATTAAATAAAGGTTGCTCTTTTCCTGCACTCTGGTACCCTCTGGTGGAGCGTTTAAAGATCACATTTAAATAAACTTGAATTAAAAACAACAAACCTAATAGAATGAATTTGTTTCTACAAATAATCTGTGATGCATATCATAAGGATAAACATTTTAATTGAGAATCATTTTAGTTAGAAATACTTCAACTATTTATTATCCATGCAAAATATTGCAGCAAAAAGCAATGAGAGCCTAATTCTTATTGTAGACAGTATGGTGTTTCAGTATTTATTATATTGCTAACCTTTCTTTTCTTTTTCTTTTTCTTTTTTTACATTTATTCCTCAACACACTCCTTTTTCATCATAGAAGTATTGTTTCTCTCTCTGAAGCTTCCAAAGCACAGAGAGGAACACATGTCCACTGCAGTGCCATCATCAATCTGCAGGGGTCAAAGGACAGTGCAAAAAAGGTGTAGTTTCATTGAAGTTCGTCTTTGACAGGCAACCCAAACCGCATGAAATTATTAGGCCGATTATGTGAACTGCACGCATGGATTAACGGGAAAAATTATCCGATTATTATCCGATTACCACAACGTTGAGCTGCTTTTCTGAAAAAAAAAAAAAACAGGACTACTTCAGTCAGAGCCTGGAGTTTAAGAAGATCATGGATCATAGACCGTGCTACTAGAGACAGTAATACTGCAGCAGCAGGGATCAACTTATTGTTGCACGATTACATGGGATTTTGTCAAAGTGGCCTAATAGAAATTCATGTGGCACTGCATATGTTAGAAGACTTGCTACTTTTATTTAGTTATTCCCCAAAACTGTAACTCAGAGCTAAACGGAGCAAAATAAAGCAAAGCTCATTCAGTCAGAGTTTTTATTGTCAACTAAAACTTAAGCTAAAGCTAGAAAACAAACAAACCCTTCTGTTTCTAGAAAAAAAAAAAAGTAAAATATTTAAAAAACTAAATTTATTTTATTTCAGCTAGTTGCCAAGTAAACATTTCTCATTTTTTTTTAATTTGTAGCTGATAATTAAATAAATAAAACTAAAGAAGCTAAAACTAATAAACAAAAACAATGTTTACTATATAGTAGGGCTGTCAGTCGATTAAAAATTGAAATCTAATTAATTACAGGGTGCTGCGATTGATTCATCTAATTAAATCGCAAACTAAATAAGGCTGTGAAAATAACTCCAAAAGATAATTTAAAGCTATTAGCCTATTGTTTTAAATGTTTAGGCTACAATGGCCTAACATAGAGTATGGAACATAAAAGAAGATCATTTGAGAAACATCTCAGTATTTTTTATTCATGCAATAAAAGTCACTAGTGACCAAAACAGCTTATACCAACAGTATTCAAAATACCTTATTTTATGTTGTGCCAAATAAAGTAAGTCATTCAGGTTTGAAACAACATGAGGGTGAGTAAATGATGACTTTATTTATTTATGTATTTATTAATGAAATGATACTCTAAATTAGAAACTAAATCTGCCAGCAGGTGGCGTTAAATGTCTTCATTCGATTCGTTCAAACGGCCGATTCATTCAAGAATTCAGTAAACGGCTCTCTTTATGAATGGAATTTTGAATCATTGGTTCACTTGATTCGTTCAAAACAGATTCCTTTAGAAACTAAACACAGCTGTGTTGCTCAGAGATGTACAACCGTTCTGCTGAGGCTTTTTAGGTAATATTTTCGTTGGCAAAATTGAACAAAAACACACAATATTATGTTTAAATATAGCACAATATAACACAATATTACTTCTTATTTACTGAACTGTTGTATAAAATCACATTTGCATTCATGTTCTTCGTAATAAAAACAGCAATCGTGTGATATTGCTGTCATTGCTGGTGTGATATGCTTATCATATGATATACATACTGTATGAGACAAAAACTCATACAGGGGAATTTTTTGCCCCAATATCTTGAATTTTAGGGCATAACTGCATTTATAGAGTTGTTGCCCTGCATCATATTTGTCAACAGTCAACAACTGTATGAAATGTAAGATGACATACAGGTTTGGAGGCTGGGCCAGTAAGTTAACTGTGTTAAACTATTTTAATCACGTTATTTTTCATAACTAATTAATTAAGTTTTTTTCATAAGTAATTAATTAATTAACCGAGTTAATGCGCTAAACTGACAGCCCTACTATATAGACAAATAAAAGACAAACTAATACAAAACAGACAACAAAATTACTTCAAAATTAAAGTGAACACTGAAATCTAATAGAAAATATTAACAAAAACAATAACAGTAAATCACATGATATATGCATTAACACTCCTCTGACTGTAGATGATCTGCAATGTGACCTTGTTCCATTGCTAATGAGTTTTAACAAAGAAACACCTGTGGCCCGGACCCCGCTCACATTCTGCATTTTTTTCATCACTCCCGCCTCTCTCTCCTTAATTTGCGTCATTTTGCAGGTGGACTGGCCCAGTGTTCCTGATTCTGCCTTGTAAAACTGACCAAGTGGAAAAATAATGATGTCAGTATAAAAGGCTGGATTTGTATAGTCAGTTGCGGATGAGAAAATCCTCTGTTATGAATCTGGAGAGGGATCCTGCCAGGACATACAGATGCACGTATTTGAAAGAGCAAAGAATGAGGCCAACACGGCCGACTGGCTCATTTTGTTTATAAAGGGGCACAAGTTTTTCTTTTCACTGGCTGGATCACATCTTCTCATTCATGGTGAACACTGAATGCATCATGTCTTGTTTTGTGATACAAATTAGTGCCTATCATAAGAGGACTTGATGATCTTGATGCTGTCAGCCTAACAGACAAAACTGTAAATGACAGAAATTTTGGGCATTACAAGATTTTTACATTTTCTTCATGCTTCCCATGTGCAAAAGTTTCCATTATAATCAGGTTGTTATGTATGGTTGCAAGGCCATTGCAAAGCAGTTGATAAATACTTTTTTCACATAAAGAGTGAGAAAGAGAGAGAGAAAAAAATAAAAAATAAAATATATATATATACTATACACACACACACACACACACAAACACACACGCACACAGTCATGGCCAAAAATTATTGCTAATTATTGGCACCCCTAGAAATTCTTATGAGTAAAACATCCCTGAAGTATATTCCCATTCATATTCACAATTTTGAGCACTCCAGGGTAATTATGAACATGAAATTATCTAGCCATGGCTTCCTGTTTCACAGAAATATAAATAGGAGGGAAAACAAAGCCCAAATTCCCTTAATCATCCATCACAATGATAAAAACCAAAGAATATATTTCTGATGTGCAGCAAAAGATAATTGAGCTTCACAAATTAGTGAAGTGGCTTTAAGAAAAGAGCTAGAGCAGTGAAAATTCCCATTTCCACCATCAGGGCAATAATTAAGAATTTCCAATCAACATAAAATGTTACAAAACTGCCTGGAAGAGGACGTGTGTCTATATCGTCCTAATGCACGGTGAGAAGGAGAGTTTGAGTGGCTAAAGACTCTCCAAGGACCACAGCTGAATTGCAGAAAATAGTTGAGTCTCGGGCTCAGAAAACCTTAAAAAAAAAAAAAAAAAAATTGTCAAACAGCACCTACATCACCACATGTTGTTCGGAGGGTTTCAAGAAAAATTCTCCTCGCTCATCCGAAAACAAACTCCAGCATATGCAGTTATCAGACACGACTGGAACTTCAAATGGGACTGGCTTCTATGGTCAGATGAAACTAAAAAATTTGCTTTTTAGTAGCAAACACTCAAGATGGGTTTGGTGAACACAGGGATAAAAAGTACCTCATGTGTACAATGAAATATACTGCTGTATTTTTGATGTTGTGGGCCTATATTTCTGCTGGTGGTTATGGACATCTTGTTAAGATGCATGGCATCATGGATTCTATCAAATACCATCAGATTAAAAAAATAATAATAAGTGACTGACTCTCTTAGAAATCTTATAATGGGCCATGTTTGGATCTCCCAACCGAACAATAATCCAAACACAAACCTCAAAAACAACACAAAAATGGGAACTGAGCACAAAAGCAAGCTTCTGCTATGGCCATTCCAGTCCTCTGACCTGAATCCTGTAGAAAATGAGTGAGGTGAACTGAAGAGAAGAAGTGTTACGGGGCTGACGAGACGTGAGACGTGCGGATCCATATGCAAGCTTTTATTGATCAGAGACGTGGTCATAACAGGCAGGGTCAAACAATGGCAGACAGGTATATATAGGCAATGCAAAGAGCTATCTGAAACAGGCGTGAGTCAGACGACAGCGAACAGTATCAAGAGGGCTAGACAAGAGTGGTAAACCAAAAACGTGAGCGATAGTCCAGGCAGGGGAAAACACAATCCGACAAAGGCAAGGCAAGACTAGGGAAACTAACGGGGCTCTGTAGGGCAGCGATAATGCATACAATACTCGGCCATGACGGAAGGAAAGTCTAGGGTAGAAATAGAGTGTGTGATTAGTGAGAGCTGTGTGTGCAATCAGTGCAATTGTAATATGTGACAGCTGTGTGATCTGTGTGATGGATGATGGTGAGTGAGTGACCTCTGGTGGTGAGTGAATGGAAGTACAGACCAGATTCGTGACAGGAAGCACCAACATGGAGCTGGGAATCTAAAGGGTCTGGAGTGATTCTGGATGAAGGAATGGTCTCTGATCTCTTGTCAGGTGTTCTCTAAATTTAGAGCTGTTAAACTGGCAAATGGAGGTTTCAAAAATTATTGAATAAAAGGGTGCCGTTAATTGTGGCCAATGTGTATTAGAGAAAAACATTTATTTCCTAATGATATTTCCCCCCATTTTAAATTCTTATTACCCAACGAAAGGTTAGATTTTTGTGAATTTTCAAATAAAAGATCAAAAGGATTAACAATGCAGATTGATTTTCACAGCCTTCTTTGATCATATTTACCAAGGGTGCCGATATTTTTGGCCATGACTGTATATATGTATGTATGTATATGTGTATATATATATATATATATATATATACTTATATATATATATATATATATATACTATATATTATAATATACATATAATATACTATATATTATAATATACTGTATTAAACCTTTAAATGCAAAATGTATTTGAAGGAGCAAGAAAAATATGGATGGATGGATGGATGGACGGAAGGACGGACAGAAAATAAACAAACAAACAAATTAATTAATAAATAAATAAATACTCTTTTCACATTAAAAATATTTAGATAAAATATATCGTCATAATTAAAATAAAAAATAAATAAAAACATTTTATGTAAATATATTTAAACATCTGTATGAGCAATACATTTTAGCTGTCTTTTGTATATTTTGAAGCATGTTTAAAATCATACCTGAATGTATGTATGTATATTTTGTATGGTGCATTTTTTATATGGTTGCTTACAGACTCTAATAATAATAATAATAATAATTATAAGGATGATGATAATAAAAGCTCTCCTTTGATTAACATCTATGGCATTTACTCACATGTTTTCGTTTTCTTTTTTGTCTTGACAGAATTGCTTTTTGCAAGTTGGATAGGGACTATTTATGAACAACAATTTCTGAGGTCAGTCAATTGGACTGAGGTGTGGGATTCGACTGGGTCAGAATAGGATGTTAACCTCTTTGATTTTAAGCTACTCCGTAGTGAGTTGAGCTGTATGTGGCTGCTCTGCTGGAAGATGAATTGTTTTCCAAGTGCATGCGCTCATGGGACTGCAGCGCTATTTCCTTCAGGTTTTTTTCTGCATCCATCAATTCTTCCCTCTATCTCAATGAATTTCCTAGTCCCTGTTGTAAACAAGCATCCCCAAACACAATGCTGCATCACCATATTTCAAATGCTGCTCTACTTGAGACGTGATGAGCTTTTTCAACAAGGGTTTATGTTCTTTCCATTCATGCCAGATTTATGAATAGTGCATGCTATTATGTGTATCATATCTCTTCTTCAGTTTCTGGCTTTCCATTTTATAATCTGTCTTAAATAGCTTTTTCTGATGGACTTCATTGTGTATGAGCTGTATGAGTGCATTATATGGTTTTCTTAGATAATTTCCTTGATTTTATTGTTTCATAATTGTTATATAGAATATCCATTGGTGTTCAAGGTAGGGAAGATTTGTGATTTGTGTGAGAAGCCAAAAGAAAAAAAGGATAAGAATAAATCTAATGTTAGGAACGTTATGTTTAAGCACATTCAAAACAAAACAAAACAAAACAAAACAAAACAAAACAAAACAAAACAAAACAAAACAAAACAAAACAAAACAAAACAAAACAAAACAAAACAAAACAAAACAAAACAAAACAAAACAAAACAAAACAAAACAAAACAAAACAAAACAGCAATATCAGGAGCATGTTTTTCTCAAAAAAATTATCTACATTTGAAAGTTGTACTTTCTTATTTATTTATTTATTTATTCTTATTTGTTTGTATTTTTTATATTTCATTGTTATGATATACTAATTTATTGTATTATCTATCTATCTATCTGCAAGATTTCCCAGTTGAAAGTACAATGCTTTGAAGTTCAAGCTTCTCCACTCAACAATGAGTATTATATATATATATACCTGACTCTCTTAGAAATCTTATAATGGGCCATGTTTGGATCTTCCAACCAAACAATAATCCAAACACAAACCTCAAAAACAACACAAAAATGGGAACTGAGCACAAAACCAAGCTTCTGCTATGGCCATTCCAGTCCTCTGACCTGAACCCTGTAGAAAATGAGTGGTGAACTGAAGAGAAGAAGTGTTACGGGGCTGACGAGACGTGAGACGTGCGGATCCATATGCAAGCTTTTATTGATCAGAGACGTGGTCATAACAGGCAGGGTCAAACAATGGCAGACAGGTATATATAGGCAATGCAAAGAGTTATCTGAAACAGGCGTGAGTCAGGCGACAGCGAACAGTATCAAGAGGGCTAGACAAGAGAGGCAAACCAAAAACGTGAGCGATAGTCCAGGCAGGGGAAAACACAATCCGACAAAGGCAAGGCAAGACTAGGGAAACTAACGAGGCTCTGTAGGGCAGCGACTGATATATATATATATATATATATATATATATATATGAAATACACAGTGTTCAGTGGAGGAGCTTGAACTTCAAAGCATCGTGCTTTCAACTGGGAAATTTTGTAGAGAGCCTGTTTGAGGCATTAAATCACGTAAACTAAATTACCCCAGCCTACATTTTCTCAAATTTACAGGTTTCGCTTGATTGATGAATCCTTAATTGAAGGCAAATTAAATATAACTCTAAAACAACTTAATTTCTCTGAAGTGGCTCATGCATTGAAAGGCTTGCGATTGCAGCGGGAATTAACTCTCATCGCAATCGGGTTGTAATAATGGTTTTTTAGCTTGAGGGAAATTTCTTACTCTTACTGGATGACATTCTAGAGCAATCTCACTTTAATCAAAACGACCCACCTTCCTACTCAATTATCATTTATCAGAATCAATAAAATTAGATTTCTAAACCTTATCCCATGTTGCATTCTTCCATAGAAAATAGAAATCCTCTGATCATTGTACGAACACAGATCCATTTCTGTGCATTTACTTGATTCTGAATCACCCGCTGATCCTAAAACCTTTGTAACAACTCAACAAGGCGAGCGTAATAGGCAAAGAGCGTAGTATGAGCTGAAATATCACGCTGTAAATTTTCATGAGCTCTCATCTTTTGCTTTCCGTTCTCTTTTTTTATTATGTCTCAGCCTTTTTTCTCACGTGACGATGAATGGATGTTAAATTTAATTAAGCAGAAAATTTGGTCAGTGCTTTCTCTTTCAAAAATGGGTCTTCTGGATTTAACAACCTAGAAAAAGTCTCACTCATTATACATGTGAGCGGTTTAGCCCTGCGGCCGGCCCTACAGGGCAGCTCTCAGCAGATGAGCGAACAGTTGCAAACAATGTGTTTATTGATCCGGCAGGCTTTGCCGTTTAATTTCATTCAACATTTTATATGGTTTAGAACACAGGAGATGAGAACTTTATAGATCCGCTTCACAGAAAAGTCATCAGGCCAATAAATTGTGCTGATAAAGCAATATATGCATTATGTATAAGTTTACTCAGGTAAGAAGATACTGTGTTTGACATTTTGTTGGTATAGATTAATGTAATAATATGCAATATGTTTGTTTCATTTTCATTTCTGCCTTTTAATTCAAATTGCACAAGTTGTTTTCTTCATGTATGCTCTTTACTGACCTTTTCCGGGCTGTGTGCAATTATCAATAAAATGAAGGAAAGGCTAGCATGACCTCACGGTGATACTTTTCATCTTTATGTTCGTTCTGTCATTCGGTTGTACATGAAAAAGCCGCCAGAGCCCCCAACAGCTGCCCAACTTCCTCTGGTTTCCTTGTTGGTTCTTAATCCAACAGCTAATGGGTAGTTGATGTGGCAGGTCTGCTAATTGTGGCTGAATTAGATTTAGGATTTATGACTAGGCACACTGATCTAATTAAAGGACAGTGTTTAAGGAATACATTTGGGAAAAAGGTCACATGGCTATGTATTTTTTATTATTTTTTATTTTTAATTTTTTTAATAATATATAGATTATTTTAAAAAACAAAAACATTACTGCAGTTGTTGTCATAAATGAACAGGCAGAGGTAAGGCATGCTGACTTATATGTAAATGTATATTTTATACGTACAATAAATATATTTATATTGATTTCTAAAATTTCTATCTATCTATCTGTCTATCTATCTATCTATCTATCTATCTATCTATCTATCTATCTATCTATCTATCTATCTATATACACACACACACACACACACACACACACACACACACATACACACATATACTTCATTCAAATTCATAGTGCTGCTTTTATGACATCTCTTCAATTAAAGTATGGACAATTACATTTGTAAATAAATATGATAAAATATCAGTATTTTTAATAAAATATAGGGATTATATCAAATAATTTTACATTTTGTGCTGTAAAAGCTAAATTAGCAAACATTTCTATTTATTTCCCTTAACAACTTATTGGCTGCTGCATCATCATTCTGCACATGCTAAACTTCTGTCTATATATGTTACAATTCAAAAGTAGATGCACATTGTTTGGCTTCCACCATCATACCCTGTATTATTTTTAGTTTTATTTATTTATTATTATTATTATTTTGTCATATGCATCCATTTGCTTGCTGAATAAGAGCTTTTATTAAATAAATTCAGGTTGTGGTCTTAATATGGCTGAAGAATTGGTACGAGGAACATAATTCTGGTGTAAACAAAAAAAAAAGAAAATAAATAATTTACACAGTAAAATATTGGAAAAACAGGCATGTCAAATGTCAAAGTGACGAGGGCAAGCAATTCATCCATGTCTTCCCTTCCAATCCTTCCCATTTATGTATTTGGAAGACGGTTTTATCCAAACTGAATAACAAATTATTCAAGGTATAAATTTAATCAGTTACCTGGGGATCAAACCCATGACCTTGGTGTTGTTAATGCCAAGCTCAACTGTTTGAACTACAGGAAACAAACATATTGCTGCAAACTTTGTACTGACCTTAAACTTCAGTCTGCGTCAGGCTGTCAACCTCCCTTCAGTATTTTCTCAGAATTTCAGTAACAAGAATATCTGTCTTTGTCTATTATGGTAGACACTGCTCAGATCCCCATGGGAAATATAGCGCTGAGTGGTGAGGGACCTGGACATAAACACATGGATGGGGAAGGCTAAATTTAGTTCTTCTGAGGTTGTACTTCTTTCCTGGTGGATAAACCGCCACTTCTGATCATTGGTCATGTCTGCCATTGATTAGAAATGAAAAAGAGTAACATGATGTCGAACAGCTTGTGCTTTCTTTTATTTATTTATTTTTTATTTTTATCCTTTTTTGCCCACTGACATGTGGTACTCTCTGCATGTTCTGCTCTTCTTTTTGTCTTTTTCATATATTTTTTTAAATCTTTTTTCACTCTATTCAATTTTGTGTGAACTACTACCTCACTATGAAGAGCGTCTTGAAAAACGTTCTGTTACAAGACTGAACAGATGCTGTAACAACAAATGTAAACAGAGAAAAAAAAAATAATCTGTGTATTTTGATAAAATAAAATTTGATTTAAAATTTTTAAAACATATTTTACATTTAATTTGTATAACAATATATTGTTATAAATTATATTTGACTAATTATACTTTATTAACTTTATAATTAATTATATTTGTTATACTAACATATTTTATTATTAGTATAAAATAGCAAATGGTAAATAAAATAAATACATAAATAAATAAATAAATGTTACTTTAAAATTGTGTTAAACAGCATGTTATAATTATCATTAACACATTAACTTTGGCAGCCCTATTACTTTTACTTTGCATTGTAAACACATATAACAGGAAACTAGTACACATGTATTATTTAAAATCATGCAATGTACACAATGTCTGTGCAAATAATCTACAAAAGTATATAATAAAGCTTGTTGTAGCTGAAAGGCATTATAGTCGTCCTTTGGCTGTAGTAATCTTGCCCAAAACTGACAATTCACAATCCTTTCATTCCTATTGTCATGCTTGTGTCATTTTGACCCTTGGCTAAATTTTCTAAATGAAACCGAATAATTGTGATAAGACTAATGTGATGGACAATGCAGTAAAAATAACCATAATTAGAGATCATGCCACTGTGGAAACAACTGGTGAAAGAATTATGATCATCCACGGCATCTATCGTCTTCGCACATCTGTTGCCATAAATCTGCTATTCAAATTGAATTTGCGATGCATGTGATCTGAGAAATGAATTGGACCATCTTTAGCCATTTACCAAATGCCATCTGTACGGTTCAAAATCGCCAGCCTTTAGATGTGTAAATTTTCCCTCAGAGACGAGGTAAATCACTTTTCTATCATCCCTCTAGAAAGATTTTTTTTTGCTTGGAATTACATCCAAAAGGAAATATCAGCTCATTTCAAAGTCTGCCACTTATGAAACCCATCGGAATCTGTTTCCTTGTCCGTATCTGCATCTCTGCTCATGCATTCATTTTTATATGACCTATTCCTCTAACTATAAAACTGGGTGATTGTTTTAATCCTCCTGTTGTATAGGGCAATTTTACTGTGAGCTAATAAAATACAAATTCCATCTGCAGAAACGCTGACAGATTCCGCTTTAGGACAAATGTGCTCAGCATGCTGTAAAAATCCATGATAATTATCTTGCAATATTAGCTTTAGCACTGGAGGACACTCCGGGAAGCTCGTACTGTGTGCTGTTCTAATTTCAGGGCCATGCTTCTATGTAGTCTTCTGGGAGCAAATACATATGGCGAATGGAATGAATACGCATGAAACAGCAAACAAAGTGGTGCGAGTTCAGCTGCTGATGAGCTCAGACAAACAATTTTAACCAAAACCAATTTATTATAATGAACCATTTCCTCCCAGCAAACCTCCAGTGAATTATTGGAGCTACCAATACACTCTTCACTGAATCTATTTTTTATTTATTTATTTTTTCAAACTGCTGAATGAAAGGAAGCTGCATGGACTTCGAAGAGTGAGGAAACACAAGGAAACTGAAAGGAAGCTAAAGGGAACTTAAGAAGCTAATGGACAAATGGAAGCTGGAAGGACAAACGGAACCTCAGATGTGAGGAAGCAGAGGGGATATACTATAAGGAAGCTGAGATGTAAGGAAGATGAGAGAATGAAAGAAGTCTAAAAGCACATAGGGAACTCATGGAAGTTTAAAAAGGTGAGGAAAGATAAGGAAGCTGAAGGGACATAGAGGATCTAAGAGACATAAGAAAGATACTTTCTGAAGCTGAGGGGATGTATAGAAAGCTGAGTGGATGTAACAAAATGGAAAAGATGTGAGGAAGCTAACTGAAATTATGAAGCTAAGGGATAAAAGGAAGTTTTATAATGACAAGAAATGTTGAGGTACTTAAGTCAGCTAAGCAGATATGAGAAAGCTACAGTTACATTCGAGGAACACTCTTAAAAATAAAGGTGCCTCATAGAAGAACCTTTTTTGTCTAAATGGTTCCATAAACCTTTCTGTTTCACAAAAGGTTCTTTGTGGTGAAAGAAGGTTCTTCAGATTATAAAAAAGGTAAGAATTGACTGAATGGTTCTTTGTGGGACCAAAAATGGTTGGCATCGCTGCATGTGCAGAACATTTCAAGCGCCTTTTTATTTTTAAGAGTGAAGCTGAAAGGACATAAAGATTCTAAGGGGATGTTAGGAAGCTATAGGGGGACACGAAAGGGAAGTCGTGGCCTAATGGTTAGAGAGTCGGACTCGTAATCCAAAGGTTGCGAGTTCGAGTCTTGGGCTGGCAGGAATTGTAGGTGGGGGGAGTGAATGTCCAGCGCTCTCTCCACCCTCAATACCACGACTGAGGTGCCCTTGAGCAAGGCACCGAACCCCCAACTGCTCCCCGGGCACCGCAGCATAAATGGCTGCCCACTGCTCTGGGTGTGTGTTCACAGTGTGTGTGTGTTCACTGCTGTGTGTGTGTGTGTGCACGTTGGATGTTGTATGTCACTTCACATAATGAAAACTGAAAATAACTAGAAAGTTGAAGTGAAGAAGAAGTTGAGTGGATGTAATGAAGCTGAAAGGACAGCAAGGAAGATGGGTGTAAGGAAAGTAAGGAAGCTGCAGGGAAAAATGCAGCTGAAGATATGAGGATACAGAGGAGATACAGGGAAGCTGAGATGTAAGTAAGATGAGAGGATGAAAGGATGCTAAAAACCAAATGGGAAACTGATGGAACTTTAAAAAGGTAAGAAAATATATGGAATCTGAGAGGAAATATGAGACATAAGAAAGCTGAGGGGACATGTAATGAAAAGGAAAAGATATTAGGAAGCTAAGGAAAGGAAGCTGAGGGAACATGGGGAAGGAGAGGGGATTTATGGAAGCTGATATGTAAAGATGATGAACTGAGAAATATAGGGAAGCTGAAGGAACATCTGAGAGACATTAGGAAGTTTAGGGGACGTTATGAAGCTGAAACGACAAAAGGACAGCGGAGGGGACATGAGGAACTTGAGTGGATGTAATGAAGAGGAAAGGACATAAGGAAGCTAAGAGGACTTTAGGCAGCTCAGGGGACGTGAGCAAACTGAAAGGACATAAAAAAGTTAGATTCTAAAGGTGACTTTAGGAAGTCAAGAGAAACAAACTACTCAAGAAAGCTGAGGGGACTTAAGGAAGTTGAGCAGACACAGAAGCTGAAAGGACAGGAACATAAGGAAGCTGAGTAGATGTAATGAAGCTGAAAGGACAAAAGAAAACTGAAAATACACATGGAAGTCAAAGGAACATAACAAAGTTTAGTGGATGTAATAAAGCTGAGAGGATCCGGAAGCTGAGGGGACATGTGGAAGCTTGGTGGACATAAGGAAGTTGAAAGGACATAAAGAAGCTGAGGGGGCAAAAGGAAACTGAGGGGAAATAAGAAAGCTGAATGGATATAATCAAGCTGAAAGGACATTATGGGAACTTAAAAAGATAAAAAGATGCTAAGAAAAAAAAGGCAATTAACTACACAAAGTTGAGGAGATATAGGGAAACTAAGGCAAAATTAATTTTCATTTCTGAATATTGAAAAAAAAAAAAAATCAATAACCTAGCAACCACACAGACCACCTTAAAATTCAAGCACAATGTTAAATTGTAATCAGGTTTCACATGAATGAACGACCCTCACATTTTCTTCAGGAAATGTATAGTAAAACTCTAGTTTGTGATTCTTATGTGAGGAATTGTGATCTATATTTTATACTTCTTTCCTGTGTAGAATGTAAAAGTACAGGGTGATTTTACTACGTATGTATCAAAGACCTAAGCAGAACAGTAATATGAAAGCACGAGAGACAGAGAGAGCCTTCAGGAACAACAGAGCGTTACCTCTCCCCTATAATTGCATTCCTCTTCTAAGGTCACCTGAGGCTATCAGCTACTGGGTGGAATGTGCATTACAGGAAAAACCTTTTACATTATTAATGTGGGTCTCTGGCAATACAGATAGATTCAGCTGTGAGAAATCATGCACACTAGAAACCACACTATTTTCCTGAGCTCTGCTCTAGAAGTAGAAGGCAGGTGGTGGAAATATCCAGCTTTTTCAGTTGCATGTGACTGTAATGGCACAATGGAAAACGTGGAATTTGCCTCAGGTCTCATGTGAACCCTGAACCTCTGCTGTGGGAATAACCAGACTGGTGCCATTCTTGTGAAAAGTGAAGTCAGAGAATGTCAGGAACTCATTTCAGTCTTCAACTTCCTATTTTTAGCAGAAGAGTAATGGCCTAGAACTTGGTTGACAGGGTGGTATAGAGCAAAAATGGAACAAATAAAAAACATTTAGTTGCTAGCACTTGGCAGGTGAGATGAAAGTTGTGGGTCTGAAAAGCCGTTAACGGAAGTGAAGTGAAAATCTGGTGGTCAAGTTCTAGATAATTCACACTCTGAAATGTAACTGGACATGTGCTCTTCTCAGTTCCAATATAATGGAATGTGACAGTGCAGCACCTTCAGCTGAAATTGATTTTCTTTGAGCACCTCTAATATTGCCATCAGTCCTGAAGAGGGCAGAAGAGGCTTCATTTGAAGGCAGTGCAGTGATGCCGTCTGAACCCTGAGAGAGATCACCAGTTTCTAGCAATTTATATCCTCAGTGGTGGCATTCAGAAAATGGCTTGAACTTCAAAACCCTCAAAAGGAACATTATGTAGAAAAAAACTCTTGCCTCACAGCAAGACCATTCTGTGTGGAGTTTGCATTGTCTTCCAGTGTTAGTGCTCTGGTTCCCATCCACAATCCAAACACATGCAGCGTAGGTGAATTGAATACTCTAAATTGTCCAGTAAATGTAAATGTATTAAGGACAAGTGGTTTGGAAACAAAATAAAATAAAAGTAGTATTTGTATGATTTGTACTTCTAAACACTTCTAATTTGAGCAATGGAGCATTGGTTAATGCATAGAGATATGTTGAGCCCTTGTGCTTGTATGGGTGATGCGGGTTCGATTCTGGCATGCATCATATCCTGTTCTCAAATGCAGATAAATGTAAATAAATATAAATACATGCAGCTGACTTTTTGTCAAATAAAATACAACAAATTGTACAATAACATATTGCTATTATGAAAAAAAAAAAGAAAAGTTTTCACTCATATGAATACCAGATTTATGTTAGTATGGGACAAATATGTAAAACAATGGGAACAATTTGTAGATCATTAATTTGTGCTTGTATGTTTCTGCAGGGTTGCTTTTATGCTCTAATACAGCCTTAACAAGTGAGACATTTTATGCTACATATGACAAACATGCCATTTGCATGTCTGAAAGCTATTGTCCCGTCTGGACAATTCACCATGCCAGTAATGCTCTGACAATAGTCTAAAAAGCATTCCCAGCAGGCAGCAATAATGAGCCAGAATAGGACTGTATGTCAAAATGACATGAGGCATAAAAGTGCTCTAACCATTTATGTTTAGTTCTGAACAGAGTAATCAAGCACAAGCCCGTTTTGAATAGAAGGCTGTGCAGTAAAACGGAAGACAGTCTTATCTTTATGATGGAGGGTCAGTTATGCTGGTACATACAGCCTATGGTTTTTTTCCTGTTTATTTATAAGGGACCAATAGAAAATATGTTATTTGTGATATGTTTCCATAGGCTCCAGCATCCCTTCAATCCTACACAGGACAAGCAGTTTGGAGAATGGATGGATATGTTTCTAAATTATTTAACCCAAGAATAAAAATTTGGTCATTATTTACTTTTTCATGCTTTTCCAAACCCATGTGCTTTCATTTTGTCTGTTAAACACAAAGAAAGTAATTTTTCTTTGCAACATAGGCACCAAAAATAGTATCTACATATAGAATCAATCAATCAATCAATCAATATAGTTAGTGTATATTTTAATATATAATTTAAAAATATATATAACTTGTAATATAAAATGCATACAGTATAACAAATGTTTTAAAATGTATCTCCGAGGTATCCTGAAGGTTGTGCCTTTTATCAACCATTATATATTTCTAATAAACTCCATAGTGGTTTGACAACATTATGGAAGTTCCTCTACAACCAAAAAAGACTTTGAAATATACCTTGATTGTTATCTGTGGTGGTGTTCATTCTCATAACCTTCTTCCAATCCTTGAAGGACATTTCTTGGACTGCGAAGATGCAGAAACATAAATTCTCTCTTTTGTTCCATATACAGTATGGCATAGAAATATTGGCCAGGTAATAAAGAATGTGTACTTAGCCAATTTTCTATTCATCATAAAGACAGTTTTTTTTTTTTTTTTTAACCATAAGAGGACAGTACTCTGGAGAATGAACATGTTTTTATACCAGTCTGAAATTGTCATCTGAAATTGTCTCATGTTGAAAAATAAATACAACCTCACGTTGTGTCAATCACGTTTACACACTGTCTCAGAAACTTTCGTCTGTAATAATAAAAATATCGGACCAGGTTCGATTTTCTGAGTTTTTGCATCCATAGTAAGCATCGAATACAAAGAAAAAAAATGAAAATTTAGGAAGAACCTTTAGACTTACTATTGCCAATAGATACACAGACACTCTGCTGTAAGCGTGTAAGTTATGCTGCTGCTGCATGAATAGACATACATTAATCCCATAGCTGATTGAGACAGGTGTAGCTGGGGTGGTGAAGGGTCTCATTGGCTGCAGAATCAGAAAGAGGCCAGTCAGTTTATTAACGGATATGACTGCTAGCAGATGTATGTAAAATAACCAACCAGTCTGCATCATCTAGAGTTTCATGAGAGTTTCATGACATTTCAATCTCATCTCTGAACAGTTTTGTTAAGTTAAGTATGGACTTGCTACCAGGGGCGTCATGCACTCATTATTTTTGAGGGGGCATGAGTGTGTGTGTGGGGGTGGGGGTCGTCATGTGACACACAGCAGCCACAATAGCACTTATATATATTTATATTTATTTATTTATTTTTTTTCTTCCTTTTTATTTGAAACATTCCCAAACGCATTAACTATATCATGAAATATCTCGATTCTCACCTTTATAGATTATGTTAGTTGATCTGTAGTGGGCGATGGTCAAAGTAACCTAATTTTCTATTAACTATGTATAAAAACCTGTCTGTTTACTTAAGTAACACATATGGGTGTCATGCCATAACATAGTTTTAATACGACTGACTTTATATTTAATGTGAATTAACATTGAAAGTTATGAATAAAAACATTGTTTAAACACAGTCTATCATAACACTTTCATTGTACAGAAAGACAGCAATGAACATTTACATTATCAAAGAACATTTTCACTGACAGAGTTCAAGCACTCTCAAAAACTCCCATTAAAATCACTGAAGCTACACAGTGAAATTAATTACTTACATATTCGTACACACATTTGCACTTTGTTGTTTCTGTCGAGAGAATTTGCCAGCAAGAGGTATTCAGTCCGGTATTGAAGAAAACACCAGAATTTTGGCCATGACTCATCTGAACGCCTCTGATTGGCTAATGCATTCATAAGCTCAACAGAAATGTGTGAGATTGGTTATAATGCGCTGTGCAGTAAAACCACGTCTGTCTCTGGCTCAGCGCCAGCCAGCAAACGCAGATTTGAATTTAGCAGCTGATGATATGACGTGCTGATCGATCTAATCACGCTGGTGTGATTGTATCAATTATAGAAAATATTATTCGGGTATTTTTTGTCCTTTGGAAGCTGCATTCAAAATCCACTTGGCTCAAAAATCTGAGAGGGCCCCTCTTTGAATGGGCATGACGCCTCTGCTTGCTACTGTCAATAGATACAATACAATATAATACAAAAGATACTGGTTGCTTGATATTTTAAAAACTATTGCCTTGCCTTATGTGTACATGTGTTACTGAAGCTCAGGGTTATTAGGATGCCATCCCCTTTAACCATTGACCTAATCCAGCTATCTGTTGGCAAAATTGCTCAATCTTTGTTAATAAAGCACACTGTGTGCCTGTTAGTAAAATATCAAGTTGCAAGCTGATAGAGATAGGAGAAAATAATCTATTTTATTTACTTATTTATTTATTTTATTTAACACAATGTTCCGAGAGGCTGGTCTAAAAGAGTAGTCATGTTGACTCAATGTGAACAACCAACAAGGTAACGTGCAAACTGCATATTCTGTCTCAGCTGCATCAGCCTCCAGGAAGAATGAGTAGCATAGGTTAAATGCCACAATGCAAATACATCAGATTTGTGCTGTGGATCTAGTTGTTTTATCTATTAGCTTGAGTATAATGCCTGTTTTGCAAGTAATTTTCCCATCAGTACACGTTCTGTGATTTGAAAAATGTTTACTTATCTTAAGATAAGTCTGAAAACATTGAACCAGACTATTTAAATTTTTAGTATGCCAAAACGATTTTCTCTCAGATTTATACGATGCAAACACCACCATAGCACTAACCTTGAACTGTGGCGGAAGAGAGACTTCATTTTTGTAATTTTCTGAAACGTTTGAGTGGATACACTCCTTCCCTTCACAAACAGCCTATAAACCTCTTCCCAATTATCCTTTACACTGAAGCACCATCATATCTCTCACATTTTCCTTGAGAAGTGAATATGATGTCTCTTTACATGGCATCCATCTTTTGATTCATTTCCTCCGGGCCAGCCTGAATGCACCAGTGTAGATATCAGTGCTATCACATTCACTCTCATCAGAAGAATCTATTGCATTAAAAACCTTCACTCCCTCCTAAATCCTTTTTTTTTTTTTTTTTTTAGTGTAACTGCACAAATCCTGGCCACAAACAGATGATACCGAATAAAACATTGTTTGATGGCACTGTTGGCTTATTATATTATAGATCATTCTACCTACACTAATGTGACTGGAGGAGGGTGAGACTCACCTGAAAATGTGCCAAATAGCCATTTATCATTACAAAACTTTTATTTTATTTGCAAACAAGGGCATCTCAATGACAGTAACACACTTTCAGGAAAACCCCTTTTACATTGAATATTAACTTGCTTATTTTGTACGTGCATGTACATTTCTGTGCATATATTCTTCACAGAAAACTAACTGTGTTAGCTGTGCCCAACAGAAATTTCATCATCATTATGCCAAGCCATTAAAGATGCTACATTTTGAACAGATTTTTTTATATTGCAAACATAATTTTCTATGAGAAGGCAATGTTTTAATGATAAAAAAGTGTCATATTTTCTGTGTGCATTGAGTGATTTAGATTAAACTTGAGCTGTAAGACTAAACTTGCTTAAACTTGAGCTGATGTTTTCTCATGGCGATTGTTCACATATATGTGCGTCACTTACAACGGACTTCGAAATACTCATTTTGTGTACAAAAAGGTTTATTATTCTTTTAAATGTAAATGAAATGTAAATGTAGCATTTCAGTGTAACACATCAACATTTTGTCATTTGTAAACCGAAAGAAAAATAAATAAATAAATAAAAATATTTAAAGGCGAGACATAACTGACACAAAATTCAGACAAAAACCCAACACTATGCATTCTCCTACCATATGGTGCTGCTTGAGATTTAATTTAGAGAAGCATTATAGCTAATAAATGTATTATCACATGATCAGAATGTAAATGTATTTAAAGCACTAAGAGTTTCCATTCATACAAAGTGAAAGAGATAAAAAAAAAAAAGCAAGCAAATAGGAGGCCAAAAATTCAGGTCTTTATTTTCAATTGAAATGATCGGACCAGTTGAAGTTGTTTTAGATTTTCTTTGATTTAAGAGATATTTAAGCATCTGAACATTCTTCTGTAAAACAGTTATTAGAAGTTGGTGAAAAATTCAGTTATTGTCTCAGTGACCATCAAGATCGATAAAACATACCTTTCATTGGCAATATGGCAATGTTTTCCTCAAGGATGCCAGTGTCTAGGGAGAACTGCTTAAACTTCTCCTTCAAGTCATCAGTTATTTTTCTGGTACGAGCTGTGATCTTGACACATTCAAAGTCTGTTTAGCATTGTTTCATGAAACCATTTTAGCTATATTGTGTAATTTAGACAAAGGAAGCTCTTACTGTGGAGTTTGTTGAGAATCTCAGATTCCCCTCCCTTGGTCTTGATGGTGTGAACAATAGCATACTCATCAAATTTGGCATCAACCACACACATATCATTGGAATTTCCCCAAACTGATAGAATCAGACATATATAGGCTAAAGAAACAGAAGTATGGATGATAAAAAGCAATCTGACCACAAAAACCAAAAAACTTACTCTCATTGTCGAAGACAAAGCATCCAGGAATCTCAGTTTTCTTGGCAAGATGACGCATCTTGAAGCAGGAACCATCATTCCTAAGAAACAAGTTCAGCAATTAAAATGAATTCTTTTGTAATTATGAGAACATTCATCAAGATACTACAACAAAGCTAGCTTACTTTAGATGATGGTAACTGAGGTCAAGGTCTCTGTCTTCAGTAGGCATCATTATGGCAGTTGCCATCTTCATGTCAGCCTTGAGATGTGTGACAAACCTTTGTGCATTTGTAGCAAAGCCAACAAGATACCACTTTCCTATCATCTGTTTTTTTTTTTTTTTTTTTAAATATAAATATAATAGGTCTAAAATTATTTTAGCCAAACTTAACATGCAAAATTCCACAAAACTCCCTGATATTAGAAAACTAAATGTTTGTAAATGCTATTTTTTTTTTCACCTTTTCCAGGTCAAAGTCTGGCATGGACATGACTTGAGCAGAGATGAACACCGCACAGAGCAGAATGCACAGCGTTTTCAATACAAAAGTCGTCATGGCTGTAGATGTGTAGGGTTGTCTTTGTATGCAGCTCAGATGGCAAATTTAGTGATGATTGGCAACCCCAGTTTTATAGTGTGAAGTGACCCCACAAACCCTCCTTGAGGATTTTTCCAGTAGTTTGAGGGAGTTCAAGGGCAGTTTTAAATGCTTTGTTTTGATCCCCAGACTGTCTGAACTATCATGACTATTGAAGTTGATTTCTGAATTAAGCATCATTTTGTGGCATAAATAAAAACGCTTGTAATAAAATGGCAAAAAAGAAAAGAAAAAGGAATGCAAAATATCAAATGCATTGTGCTAAAATTAAAATATTTTGTTCTTGTGCCATCTTTAATTTTCATGTGTCAGGTAATTGTTCATAACAGGTGCTGCAGAAACTCTTTTTCTGTGTTTGATATATTTCACATGAGATGATTTCCTTAAATTTCCAAAGGACACATTTTAGATTATGCCATGGTCTGTCTGAATACTCGATTCTGATTGGCTGACAGGTGTTGATTAAATTCGTTGAACTGCACAGGTAGTTCCAGGTCAGTTTAATCACGTTCTATATTAATGCGCTTCCTATAAACATTGGTAACCATAGTAACATACAGTTACAGTTGAATAGTAATACAGACGAAAACAACAGTCATTTTTATCGTTCCGGTCAAATATTGCAGCGCAAATATTATTAACATCTTTAATATGTGAATGCTGGCAAATGACCATGGCATAAGGGGATAATCCAACATGTAAGGGATAATCAACGGCTAGATGTGCATTAAACAATTTGAATGCACTTCGCGGAGGCATCCGCTGCGCGTTGGGTGGTTCTTCGCCTCCACGTCGTGCATTCAAATCGTTTAATGCACAGCTAGCCATTGATTATCCCTTACATGTTGGATTTGCAACATGTTTATCCCATTTTTTCCCTGTAATATCTAGAATGGATTGAGGGAAAGCTTATCAAGGAAGTAACCAGATATCAAAATCAGAGGGATACATCCCTTTCTATATCTATGTTAGTTATAGTCCTACTTACTACAGTGAAAATGATGTTGAAATCTATGTCTATGATCAAACTAAGAAATGTAATTTTTAAAACACACAAAATCCTGAAATTACAAAATAACTATACAATTTAATTTTTTTTAACTATAAAATACTATACTATAACTGTAAAATAATTTTTTTTAGCATGCTTATGCTGATCAACTGAATGCTTTCTCATAATGCTCACAATCACAGGGTTCTGCAATAAGATGAGTCCCAGGCAAGTCCCAGGCTATTTCGCCCCAGACAAAACCCCTTTTGGCATCGCGCCAATACACACACACAATATTATTGCAACACCTGACAGATCTCAAAATATTGACTTGTTTTTTGCCTCCAAAACATGATTTCATTTCATAATGTTCATGAAACATGCAAATGGTTGCTCTGAGCACAACAAATATCAGATGAAGTGAGTCATACTTGTTTTTAACTTTAATATTTGGTATGTCCACCTTTTGCAGCAGCACATCTCTCTGGCACAGTGTCAATATTTCACTAACACTAATGTTATTCCATGCCTTCTGCAACTCAAGCCAAAGGCTTTCCTTTGAATGTACAATAGTTCTGTCCAGTTTACTTTCCAATGCGTTGTTATATATATATATATATATATATATATATGTATGTGTGTATGTGTATATAACTTCATGAAATCCATTATATATATTATATATATATATACATACACACACATATACACACACACACACACACACACACACATACAGTGAGGAAAATAAGTATTTGAACACCCTGCTATTTTGCAAGTTCTCCCACTTAGATAACATGGAGGGGTCTGAAATTGTCATCGTAGGTGCATGTCCACTGTGAGAGACATAATCTAAAAAAAAAAATCCAGAAATCACAATGTATGATTTTTAACTATTTATTTGTATGATACAGCTGCAAATAAGTATTTGAACACCTGTCTATCAGCTAGAATTCTGACCTTCAAAGACCTGTTAGTCTGCCTTTAAATTGTCCACCTCCACTCCATTTATTATCCTAAATTAGATGCACCTGTTTGAGGTCGTTAGCTGCATAAAGACACCTGTCCACCCCATACAATCAGTAAGAATCCAACTATTAACATGGCCAAGACCAAAGAGCTGTCCAAAGACACTAGAGACAAAATTGTACACCTCCACAAGGCTGGAAAGGGCTACGGGGAAATTGCTAAGCAGCTTGGTGAAAAAAGGTCCACTGTTGGAGCAATCATTAGAAAATGGAAGAAGCTAAACATGACTGTCAATCTCCCTCGGACTGGGGCTCCATGCAAGATCTCACCTCGTGGGGTCTCAATGATCCTAAGAAAGGTGAGAAATCAGCCCAGAACTACACGGGAGGAGCTGGTCAGTGACCTGAAAAGAGCTGGGACCACCGTTTCCAAGGTTACTGTTGGTAATACACTAAGACGTCATGGTTTGAAATCATGCATGGCACGGAAGGTTCCCCTGCTTAAACCAGCACATGTCCAGGCCCGACTTAAGTTTGCCAATGACCATTTGGATGATCCAGAGGAGTCATGGAAGAAAGTCATGTGGTCAGATGAGATCAAAATAGAACTTTTGGTCATAATTCCACTAAACGTGTTTGGAGGAAGAAGAATGATGAGTACCATCCCAAGAACACCATCCCTACTGTGAAGCATGGGGTGGTAGCATCATCTTTGGGGGTGTTTTTCTGCACATGGGACAGGGCGACTGCACTGTATTAAGGAGAGGATGACCGGGGCCATGTATTGCGAGATTTTGGGGAACAACCTCCTTACCTCAGTTAGAGCATTGAAGATGGGTCGAGGCTGGGTCTTCCAACATGACAATGACCCGAAGCACACAGCCAGGATAATCAAGGAGTGGCTCTGTAAGAAGCATATCAAGGTTCTGGCATGGCCTAGCCAGTCTCCAGACCTAAACCCAATAGAGAATCTTTGGAGGGAGCTCAAACTCTGTGTTTCTCAGCGACAGGCCAGAAACCTGATTGATCTAGAGAAGATCTGTGTGGAGGAGTGGGCCAAAATCCCTCCTGCAATGTGTGCAAACCTGGTGAAAAACTACAGGAAACGTTTGACCTCTGTAATTGCAAACAAAGGCTACTGTACCAAATATTAACATTGATTTTCTCAGGTGTTGAAATACAAATAAATAGTTAAAAAATCATACATTGTGATTTCTGGATTTTTTT
Organism: Onychostoma macrolepis; assembly: GCF_012432095.1. NCBI lineage: Eukaryota > Metazoa > Chordata > Actinopteri > Cypriniformes > Cyprinidae > Onychostoma > Onychostoma macrolepis. The sequence goes on from NC_081171.1 coordinate 22,367,680, forward strand.
TTTTAAGATTATGTCTCTCACAGTGGACATGCACCTACGATGACAATTTCAGACCCCTCCATGATTTCTAAGTGGGAGAACTTGCAAAATAGCAGGGTGTTCAAATACTTATTTTCCTCACTGTATATATGTAGCATTTGGACCAATCAGACACACAATTTGGCATTTGATTTAACAAATCAATTAGTTATTAGATTAATAAATAGTCACAGACCCCTCACCCAATACACATACCCGGTGCCAGTAGGTATGTCAAGGACTTCAGGCCCCTGGTTCCATGGCAACCCATCAGATAACACTAGTTTTATTACTCAAAGGAATGCAAATGCAGAGCATCTCACTACCTCTTTCCTATAGGAAAATAGACTCTTCTCTAATTAATTCATAGAAAAACCTTTCTTTGAACGAACACACATATCATTCAGGTCACTGTGTATATTATTACTGTTCTTGTATATGTTTTTGTGTATTGTATACTGTTCTATGCATGCTTATGATAGACCACTTGTTAATATCATTTTAACTCACACCATGTCTGGTCTCTATCAATTCATCTTCGGATGATCGAATTGAGAGTGAACATTACATTTTGATACCTATGCAACATATTAGTGTCCTAAGAATCTTTAATAGTTTGTATATCAACTTCCAATTCAACCCCTTTGCAAATGACCATGCTCTCAGACAAAGGGTCATAAAACCCCCCAGTATTTCCCAACTCCCGCTTGGAAATTCAACCTTTCTCTTTGGTCTAGCCCATCCTGAGAGGTGTGACTCTTCGCAGACCTTAAAGGGCTCACGCACAGTTCCGTCTTCATGCACTCTCTTCTGAAAAAGCTCTACTGCTAAATCTCCGGATTGCTGCCCATGTGGAGAGCCTGAGCCGGTACCGGTGTGCCCAGTGGGCTCCAACATATCTCAGTCTGCGGTTCTGTTAGATCCTAGAAGGATGTGAGCTTGAACTCTTCTTGACCCTCTTCTTGACCCCTTGCGCCCTTGACTTTCCATTCAACCAAAGCTCCTCGGACCTCAGAGCCAGAATAACATCTTTGTAATTCATCACTCTTCAACCCGGAAGAACGTGATTGCGAGTCCAAAACCTTGAAACCATCAAGACTTTTCATCCGAGACTGCATTCCAGACACACGCCAACAGCCATGGAAGTGCAAGTATGGTGCATCTAACTAAACTAAACAGAGGTTGTATAAGCTATAGACCCCATTATAAACGGCGCTGATGGTTTTACTCAGGTGGTTAACTGACTCTTTCCATAACTGCATTCAGTTTTCTCTAATGGCTTCATTCATCCACTTTAGCTCCCCTTTTGTATATACGCGTGAGTGTATGTATGTTTTTTTGTTTGTTTAGATTAGTTATGTGTGTTAGCGATTAGTTAATAAAAATTGTGTGCACAAATTACATGAGTTTCTGGTGCTGCCTTGCAAATTAATGTCCCTTTACGATTTTCGATCTTTACTACATGCTCTAATGCATTACTACTTAGGAAAGTATTTTCTGTGGCCACGAAAATATCCTTTCTTAGAGTTGATATGGACTTATAATTTAATTCTGCTACAGTTATTACTGTCAGCCAATATAAGTAATTGTAATTAATCATAATTAATTGTAATTATTTATATACAAATCCCTTTTAAGCTAATTTGCTACAGATGGTTGAGAAACTTGGCAATCGTTTAAACATTATTTGCAAGCAGACCCAGTATCAGACTTGTGTGTTTGTCTCATAATTTTATTAACGCCTTACACATGCAGTTTCTGATAAAATCAGATAGACTATAGCTTGAACGCACCTTACTATGAGCAGTAGAAAGTTTATCAATGCTATAATGCATGTTTAAATCGTACGATAAGGAACTAACCTGAAATTAGCGAAGGAATCCTAATATCTGTTGTTAGTAGAGCGTAAACCTTCTCTGACAAAGGAATCTCAAATTAACGGCACAAATTAATCTGCATGGCGAAGAAACCCCACTTGCAGTGATATCAAAACTGGGCAACGAAGAAATCTTGCTACAGGATTTTTAGTTAAATGGTGATTTGAGCGATGTTCCTAATTTCCCAGAGTTAAGGCCTTCTTGTAACCATTGCGTATCATTGTAGTCACTGAAGTGATGCAATTGAATAGCGAATTAATGGTGTAATTCTAGCCTAGCTAACTAGTAATTTTGCCATTGTCTGTGAAGTGAATGTGCTGTTTTGATTTGTGAAAGAAGTTGTATGCGATACGTCATAACTGACTGCGCGTGAGTTCCCATGCATGTTTACAGCAGTGCAAGTTCTGCTCCACTTGCGCGTGTTGGAAGCTTGCATCGGTCTCTTAGCAACATCTGACCCCAGCAGTTGAGAGCAGCCTCTTCTGGTTCAATCTGATAACAGCACACACGTCACAGACCCTTGTGTAAACAAACAACTGAGTTCAGCCAAAGCTAACTCTGTAGCAGCTGCACAGGCATCTATGCTAAGCCCTTTACCTCAACTGCTAGCTGTTAGAATCCGACTAACTGACACTGTGTGAGTGTAAAGTGGAAAGTTTGAACAACTCCTCTCTCTCTCCCCCTCACTCTTGGTTTCACTTCCTGTTTGTGCTATTAGATTCAGGTTATATTTTGACTTTATTCTACCTCTATTTTATTTTTTTTAATTTATTTACCTGGTAACACTTTAGAATATTGTTCCGTCGTTAATGAATAACTACACAGGAACAAATGGCTAATGCACTATTAACATTGTAGTAACTACTATTAACTAAGAAGAAACTCTGATTAACGATTTATTAAGTAATAGCGCTAAGTTGAAACTGGTAGTTCACTATTAGCTAACCAATAACTAGTATTTTTTAAATATATCCTGAGAACTCCTAAGAACTACTTTATACGGGTTCATAATTAATGTGATACATAATGAATAAATAATTCTAAAATGAAGATCATGGTAACCCACTAATAATGACTCAAGTATTATCAAATCCTTCTAAATTAACTACTAATTACTTGGATCAGTATTCTAAAGTAAAAATCATCATAACTTCCTAATATTGACTCATGTCATTGTGAGCTTTTGAGATATATGCAAGGTTTTGGATAGTAATGACTCAAGTGTTACTACATCCTTCTGAAGAATCTACTAATTATTTGGATCAGTATTCTAAAGTGAAGATCACGGTAACCCACTAGTAATGATTTAAGTGTTACCAAATCTAGCTAAATTAATTACTAACCAGGACCTTACAAAAACCTCAGAAGTTTACAATGACTTCAGTAATTACTAGGGAGTTATCAAAATATTCACTTTAGAATACTGATCCAAAAAATTACTAATTCCTTTAGAAGGATGTAGTAACACCTGAATAATTACTATCCAATACTTTACAAAAAGTATTAATCATTTGGTACAATTCACTTATTGTGTACATACATGCTTTTACATTGTACTTATATTTGTAAAAACACCTATATGTAATTACATCTGTAATTAATTTCTGTAATTACATTTATAATTACACTGTTGACCATCCCTTACACCTTAACCCACCCTTAAACCTACCCATACCACCAAACCTGTCCCTAACCTTACCCATATCCCACTTCTATAGCAGCAATAGTGTTTTGCAATACAGTATGAACACATCACGTACATTGTACTTATTTTTTGATTAAGTACATAGTAGTTAAGGCCACCTAATATAAAGTGTGACCGGTAATACTTGAGTCATTACTAGTGGGTTACCATGACCTTTACTTTAAAATGAATTATACATTATGCATTATTCATATTAATTAACAACCTGTATACAGTAGTTCTTAGTAGTTCTTGGGGAGGTATGAAAAAAATAATAGTTACTGATTAGCTAATAGTGAACTACCACATTCGACTAAGCACTATTACTTACTAATTCATTAATCAGAGTTGCTTGTTAGTTACTAGTAGTTACTAGAGTGATAATATTGCATTACTCATGTGTTCTTGCATAGTTATTCATTAATGATGGAACAGTATTCTAAAGTATTACCATTTACCCTTGTTTAGCTTGAATGTACCAATTATGTCTGAGATTTAATTAAATCAGAGATTTAATTAAATCAATTTTTTATTTTTATTTTTTAATTCTTTTTATTCCTTTAAGTTTCTTAAAGCTATTAGGACATTTTTATTTTTACCTTTACCTTATTTTAGTTATTTGACATCCTCCCTCTCAGTATAGGATTAGAGCAGTTATAGTTTGGGAAAAGTTCAACTAGTAAATCCGTTCAACTTTGTCACAACAACACATTATCGAATGCCAAAACATTACTTACTCATTATAAAATATCTCCTCCTCCGCCTGCTCCAGCTGCGCTCGCGTTCTGTTTGTGAGGTAAACAAAGCTTTCTCCTCTCAGCGCGTCTTTTGGGGGTAAATACAAGGCTTTTTCCTCTCAGCGCGTTTCTGAGGTAAACACAAGGCTTATTCCTCACAGCATGTTTTTACAAAACTGAAAAGTATCTGAGATGAATGCGTTGCTGCTTTGTTTACGGTGTTGTGGGCGTTTACATGCCGCGTGTCTCACGTGGAGATTTGTAATATCAATAGCAAGAGCAACGCGTGGGCGTGACCTAATTAGAGATAATGAGACCAGACGGAAAAACTGGACATGTCCTTGGTTTCATACGGATTACTTTATCACAGAATATTTGTTTTTCGGTAAGACTTACTTCATTTAAGAGTAGACATGTCAAGCTTTCTATAGATATATTTCTCATGTCTCTGTGTGAAGTATTTACTGAGTTACAGTTCATTTTAGTGACGTGTTTCAAAAAGCAGTTTGCGGAGAGAGTAAAGACTGAGAACGTGCACCCTGTGTGTTTTCTTTATTCTTCAAAAGAACAAAGTTTAGTTGTTATTATGAGTGTATACAAATAAAAGTAGACCCCTTACAGATTCGATTGGTGTATTGCTGTTATCTGTACGATCAAAAATGGCAGAGTAATTCAAGCTCATTTCGGCCTTATCAGGAAAATCTGCCTCAAAACGTGTATCATCGTTTGTCGACCCCAGAGGGTTAATGAGCTGTACAGGTTATTAGTAGCCATCACGGTACGGGCGTCTCGGTTCGGCCTTACGACGAATACAGACAATTCACCCCCAATCCAGAAGAGGGCGTCCGCAGTAATGCAACGTTGTTTGATAACCGCCAGCAAAAGAACAGCGAATGCCATGAGTTGCGCACAAAGCCCCCAGACAGTGACCATGTGCTGATCCTGAACATCTCTCACATAAACTGACAAAGGAGTATACTTTAAAGCAGTCGCGTAGCTACACATATATACACATATACACACACACACATATATATACACGTGTATATATACATACACACATATATATACTGTATATATATATGTATATTAGGGCACGGTACACAGATGTCACGGTTCGGTATGTACCTCGGTTCAGGGGTCACGGTTCGATACGATTTTGGTACAACGGGGGGTGGGGGGGAGGGATCTACTATGCTCAGTTTCTTTTCATTTATTTTGAACAGACAGTAGTGCAAATACTAAATATTATTACATGTTATATATATAAAATCTGTTTTGATCAGTTGTGATCGCGCCACACACACACACACACACACACACACACACACACACACACACACATCAGTTCCAGCATTGCTAACTTGACAGCGCAGTTGGTACTTTATCAAAATAAAATACAGTGAGCCAAACATCAGCGCCGCCTCTGTATCACCGTTGGAACGCGACTGAAGTACAAAGCCTATCATTTACATAATAGTTTAGCATTCAGATACCTTACATCGCAAATATTGAAATATTATGGAATATTTGGATTTGTGCCGAATGAGAGAAGAAGGATACACCAGCACAAAGCCCCATTTCGCAAACAGTTGAGTGTGCAAGACTTTAAGGTACACTCCCATGTCAGTCTATGTGAGAGATGCGTTCAGAATCAGCACATTGTCACTGTCTAGGGGGCTTTGTTTTCAAGTGCGCAACTCATGGCATTCGCTGTTCTTCTGCTGGCGGTTATCAAGCAGCGTTGCATTACTGCGGGCGCCCCCTTCTGGATTTGGGTGAATTGCCTGTATTCCTCGTAAGGCCTCATGCACCGAACCGAGACGCCCGTACCGTGATGGTTCGGTACGAATACATTTACATTTAGTCATTTTGCAGACGCTTTTATCCAAAGCGACTTACAATTTGGGAATACATAAAGTGATTCATCTTGAAGAGGCAATCCGACAAACGAAGTGCTTGTAACACCAAGTCTCAGGTATTGTTTAAATAAGTACAAGCTAGGAAGGAATAAATAAGGAGAAAGAGTTTTTATTTATTTTTTTTATGTGTAGGGTGAAGTCAAGTAGTGTCGAAAGAGATGAGTTTTCAGCTGTTGCTTGAAGATTGACAGGGATCCAGCACACCGAATATGTTTTTTTTTTCTCATTTTGTCTCTCATAGTTGAGGTATACCTATGATGAAAATTACAGGCCTCTCTCATCTTTTTACAGTTTTTCTCGATTGCTAACACACTATAACTGATTAATTTGGCCCATTTTTCCAAACCATACATACAGTTCTCAAAACAAAGACATGTTTCTCAAAACTTTTAACACATTTCACTTGTTTGCACACACGTTCCAATTTTCTCAGTGTTTTCTGCAAAACTCTACACAAAAACGCCATCATTTTGCACAGGTTTAACCATGTTCTCATTTAGAAAACACAAACACACAATATAATTAACTCAAGCATCAAAAAATGAACACAAACAGCACATGTTTATCCATGTGTGAACATTCAGTAGCAAAACTGATGACACACAGGTCAGAATCTCAGGATGATATGCACAGGAGCACAAGTGATTATGTGTTTTGGAAAATGAATCATGCTAGTGGGAGACAAAGAGGAATAGGAGGAGAAAAGAAAAAATTAAGGGATGAGGTCAAAGGTTGTTTGTTCCTGATGAAATACAAAGCACTATAGTTGACCATGTTCTTCAGCATGGACTGACCATGAGGAAGATGGCCTACAAGCTCATCTACAAGGTTTCAATACTACTGACACATACAATATAATTACAGTACGTAGCAGCAGTACTTCAGATGAGAGAAATTTCATTATTCTATATACAGTAAATAATGTAGCACATGTTGTACACCCTCAAACTCATTACAGTACTGTTGAAATGATTTGTAGCCAAGTAGTCCTTACATCTACTCTATTTTTGCAGAACTGAGAGACGACTGTCCAGGGAAAGTAGAGAAGTCTTTTTTCAGAAGACTAAGAAACTGCTATAACAAATAAGGATACTACCAATACTGTAATGCAATTTGGCTGAGGATGCTGAATGAATGAATTTATTTATTTATTTATTTATTCATTCACAGTAACTGACAGTATAGTCCAGTGTGTGTTTACTGTATATTCAGTTGTTTGGTCTTTGAACTTTTCTCTTCTAGTGCTTTTCATCTACTGTAAGATATCTTTACAGTCGTGTAATGAAAGTAAACTTTTCTTAAAGTTAATTGCTGAATTTTACTGTATCTGCACTCCTTTATTTATGCTGTATACTGTAACAGACATTGACTAGCAAATGGATTCCTATTTCCCAAAAGGAGGTTTTTGTAACAGTGTTTTGAATTGATCTCACTGGTGTTCTCTAGACAGGAACGTAGTCTGAGTATTTGACAGGTTTGTGTATCATCTGAGGCCAAAGTTTGAGTCTGACAAAAGAGAATATGTTTTTGACTAAACTATTTGATTTTGACCTGGAAGTTTGAAGTTTGCACAAGTTGGTGTGTAATTTTGAGATTGTGTTTATAGTTGTGAGAAAATGGTGAATTGTTTCATGAATTGTGTGTTAGCAATCGAGAAAAACTGTAAGTGGGAGAACTTGCACAATTGGTGGCTGACTAAATACTTTTTGCCCCACTGTATGTATATATATATATATATATATATATATATATATATATATATATATACACATACACACACACACACACACACACACACATATATACATATACACATACATATACTATGGCATGCCATTCAGGAAAATTGAGTATATGGAATGGAATGAAACTTGATTATATGAAATGACAGTTTGAATATATTGAATGAAAGTATGAATATATGGAATGAATCTTGAATGTATGGAACGAAACTTGAATATATGGAACGAAACTTGAATATATTGAATGAAAGTTTGAATATATGGAATGAAAGTTTGAATATATGGAATGAAAGTCTGAATATATAGATTATAATTTTGAATGTATGGAATGAAAGTTTGAATATTTGAAATGAAAGTCTGAATATATAGAATAAAAGTTTGAATATATGGAATAAAATCTGAATATATGGAATTAAAGTCTAAATATATAGAATAAAAGTTTGGTCCCACTTTATATTAGGTGGCCTTAACTACTATGTACTTACATGTAAATTAATCATTTGGTACAATGCACTTATTGTGTACATACATGTTCTTACATTGTATTTATATTGTTAATAATACCTTTATGTAATTACATCTGTAATTAATTTCTGTAATTACATTTATAATTACACTGTTGACCCATCCCTTACACCTAAACCCACCCTTAAACCTACCCATACCACCAAACCTGTCCTGGCTCCCCTAACCTTACCCGTATCCCACCTCAGTAGCAGCAATAGTGTTTTGCAATACAATATGAACGCAATAAGTACATTGTACTTATTTTTTGATGTAAGTACATAATAGTTAAGGCCACCTAATATAAAGTGTGACCAAAAGTTTGAATACATGGGACGAAAAAATAAATAAAAAGAACACTTGCACTTGTGTAGTTCTGTAGTAATCTACATCGATGCTATTTTTGTCGATAAATAAAAATGAGACGAAAATTCCCAGTCAGAACTGACGTCCTGTGTGATAGATGTGCACATATGAATTGTAACGTTCTGATCTAACCATGGGAAAACTCTGCGCTGTTGCATGTTCTACAGGCTCCAACAACAGTGCTTCAAACTGATTCAAAGCGGTTTGCAATACATGAATAGCACACGTTTATGACAGGCAACTGCTTATGAACTAATGCTGATTAATTATAGTGATGTTTACTTTACAATGTTTATATGGCAATGTGTTCCCTCATGAACTTGAATGAACAGCCTGCAAATAAGAATTCCGGTGTATTTCGGTCTTGTTTCGGGGATTCCAATCACAGGAAGGAAAGACTAAGGACATTATTTGACATATTATTCAATAAATAGATTTTATTATCAGGATTATTATAGTTAACTAGAGCCATAAAAAGTATGTGTTAGGCCCTGATGAGCACATAATTTAGCTCTATTTTGTCTTTTTGCACTTGAATTGTCAAAAAACACACACAATTGTCAAACTGTCAGTTTAGTCATGTATTCAAGTAACAGTTGTGTGATACTTACAGTAAATGCTTAATTAATGCATTACAGTTGGAAATTAATGCATTACAGAACAAACTCAGTAGATTTTAGTCAAATAAATCTACTGTATTTTTAGTCGACTAAAACTAGACTAAAACTAAAGCAATTCAAATGACTAAAATATGACTAAAACTATATGGAATTTTAGTCAAAAGACTAAAACTAAATCAAAATGCTGTCAGAATTAAAACTGTGTGAAATGTCTGAGATGATGGGATGTACATTCCAAACTGTTTGTATTGTTTGTTTGGAATATGATCAGCTGTTGCCAAAATTTTTAGTTCAACAAAGTATTGGAAAATTTAAGGAAATTATATTTTTAAAGTCATACAATTCAGAAAACTATTGTTCTGATAACAAGGATATAACTAGCTACTGTATATTATTATTCATTAAATACTGTCAAATTTGCATTTTAATTCCATACACTGCAAATTTAATTCTATATATTCAGACTTTCATTCCATATATTCATACTTCCATTGAATATATTCAAGTTTCATTCCATATATTCAAATTCCATTCCATATATTAACACTTTCATTCAATATATTCAAGTTTCATTCCATATATTAAAAATTCATTCCATATATTTATACTTTCATTCCATATGTTCAAGTTTCATTCCATATATTCAGACTTTCATTCCATATGTTCAAGTTTCGTTCCATATATTCAGACTTTCATTCCATATATACAATTCACATTATAAATATCATAATTTCCTGAACGGCATGCCATATTATCCATATATATATATATATATATATATATATATATATATATATATATATATATATATATATATATTAGTGCTGTCAATCGATTACATTTTTATTGCGTTAATCACAGTCATGGACTGTGATTAATCATGATTAATCGCAAATTTAAAATACTAGGATTTACCTGTAAATGTGTTGACAAAGAAATGCATGACAAACTAGTTTAAGGAAACAGAACCTTTCACACTTCCGCCAGGTATGAGACACAATCCTTATTATTCTTTTATCATTATTCTTTTGTTTTTATTCAGCCATTATCAGCCTTTATACTGGCAATAAAACATTTACCAAGCCACATCGCTTCAATCCCAGTATAATTTACCCAACTATTATCAAAAGTATTTCTAAATAAATACAACAAAACATTTCTTGCAACCTTACGTAAAGTACTATGACAAAATGCATTATGAAGAAGAATTGGACCTGTTCTGCAGGTGCATTAGAGCTAACATTAGCATCATGCTTCATAAGACAATTTATGAGATTAATAGTACACTTTTACTCAGAACTCACTTCAAACCACCATCGAGTGTTTGTAATAACTTCCTTTTGTGATCACATGTGGAATTTGGTCGTTTACTGTTGTTAAAATATGCTATTTATAGCCTTTTATATCGCTGCACAAATTAGCATTTCAGATGTACACATTCAATCTCAAGAAAATCACATACAGACCATATCCTATAGCAATCGTGTGTTTATTATTTTATATAATCTATAGTGGCTGTTGTCATGTTTATTTCTGCTGTGTAAAAGCCAGGTATCCTCTGGCTGAAATGTTGTTGTGATGTTACAACTGCCTCTCCATTATTAAGTTGTCAGGTATACATTCCAAGTATAATACACATTAGTAAAAGGATATATTTAAATTTTTATTTGTCTATATACACTTTGGGCGGCCGCGGTAGCCCAAAAAACCACAACCCACAGCTCTGTAATTTTTTCCCGCGACTTTATTTTCAAAATAGCCCATTTGTGCCGCTTCCCTGGCAACACTGGTTCGCTGTACCCTCATCACACAATGATAGATAACCTTTCGCGCTGCGATGACGGGAAGAAGTTGGGGTCAAACCTTATCAAATGATTAATTTGCGTTAAAAAAATATTAACGCGTTAAAATGTTTTGATTAATCGCATGCGTTAACGTGGACACTCTAATATATATATATATATATAATGTATATGTATGTGTATGTGCAGGGGTTAAATTGGGATTTGTTATGTGGGGGCTCTATGGTATCGAGCACACACACACACACACACACACACACACACACACACATATACATATATATATATATATATATATATATATATATATATATATATTTACATTTAGCAACTTTTATCCAAAGCGACTTACAAATGAGGACAATGGAAATATAAATGTATTATTTATGTGTGTGTGTGTGTGTGTTTGTTTTTTTACAAATATGATTTATAATGCAATATTCTCATCGGTTTTCTATCAGTTGTGACATAGGCTATAAATCTGCATGTTTTTTATATTTTATCCAAGGGCGTTTTTTTAATTTTTTTTTTATTATTACCTTTATTGAGGCATTTTCCTTGGACTACATTTCTCATCAGCCATCTCACTAATCACACGCTCACCTGATCATACGCACACAGCTGTATCCAATCAGACATGCTTTATAAGCCCTGGACTTCCTCGTTCAGTGGCGAGTATTGTATGCACATATCACTACCACAGCTGATAGTTACCTTATGGAGCCGGTCTTAGTTTTCTAATGCTGCCTTCACGTGCTATCGGAATTATCGTAAATACGAGTTTCCTAAAACCAGGCTCACACTACAGGAGTTTTAAAATCCTAACCGATTATGAAATCTGGTTGCAGCACACACATAAGGAGAATCTTTGCAGATTATCTTCCCTCAAATCTTAAACATGCACACACTACAAAATTTGAAATTCGTGGCTCAACACACACTAGATGATATTATTAAGATTATCATGCCAGAGGGAGTGCCTCACGGGATCTCACGCAGCAGCCCGTCAGCAATGTTTACATAATAGCTAGCATACTAGCAGCTTTCACTCACCTGGTTTTGATACGTGTTCGACATATTATACAGACAATCGTGTTACTACAAAACTTCAAGAAGCAGTTTCCTCCGTCTCCACTATTCAACGGAGCTGTACAGCAGCTGTTTTGCGGTCTCGCATTGGCTGTTATAAGTGCTGACGTAATCATACAGCCGTCATCATCCCGATTTAAATCCTAAATGTCAAACATGTTTGATATGATCGGGGCGGCCCCGTTTTGTGTGCAAGAGGTTTGGGAGGTGCAAAGTTCTATCGGTGAACGCCTCACATTACCAGATAATCCGCGCCGAACATCGGGACCCGATCGAGGTGCTCAACAAGATTTTCCCTCCGATTCTCGGGAGGGGGAAATCGGGGCTAAATCGGGCAAAAAATCCTGTAGTGTGAGCCAGGCATAATCGGAAACGGCCTGTCATATTTACTATTGGGAAATTCGGAAATAATTTTGATACCCGAGTTTCCGAGTTGGGCGGGTCATAAACTTTAAACATGGTGGAGGGAACAACCACTGCTACTGTCAATGGTGTTCTCACAACAACTACATCCCTTTGTCTTGTCGCTAAAGTAGTGTATTTATAGGCTAGATATGAACGTTCATGCGAACCATATTGAATGTTTTATAAGCAGTGAAATAAGCATGTATTTGACTGAAATTCCAGAATTGTCAGCGAATTGCACATATAGCGCAGTGAATGTTTATATGATTGTCAACCAATGGGATGCTACATTTTATTATTTCCGACATTAAAGCACTTGAATAGGACAAGCTCGTAATCACGACTTCATAAGTGGGAAATAGGAAATTTCCGATAGCACGTGAAGGCAGCATTAGTCTTAAGGTGCAATCACGCCATATCGTAATAACCGTAATTACGAGATACCAACTTGTAAAACGCATTCACGTCCTCATAGAAGTCGTGATTACAACTTGTGAACTGGGGTTTTCTGAGAGCTACGGCTTGTACCACGTGACCGCTGCACCTCACGCTGAACCAGCGAAAAATGGCGGAGTTTTCGAAGAAAGCAAAAAGGGGAAAATAGATACATATATAGATAGGCTACTATAATGTACTATAATATAAAAACATTATGTAAGTGTTCATACTGTTATTATTTTGTTCTTGTTTGTTTAGGTTAGCAATATTTATCGCCGTCATTAATAATAACAAACAAACACACTGTTTGTAATTATTTTTTGCCTGACACGGTTTCTGTGTTCTGCAATATTTAGCAGTAGCATACAAATGTAATGTAATGTGTTTTACAGCTGCCAATAACATTTTTATGCGGTCGCGGGTTCATTTTGTTGACTGTCACTATAGAAACGGATAATCCCCAGTCTGAGGACGTGAACAGTACCGAGTTGAACGTCACGTGTTGTCATCTCGGAATTACGGTAATTACGACAATAGAGTGGGTGAACTATGATGTCACTTTGTAGGCGAAAACCCAGAAGCGAGTTAGCATTCTAGCACTTCCGGTTCCATCATCCCAGAGTCAATGGGTTTTTTGAATGGGATTTTGGTTAAATCCCTTAAATAATGTCCATGGTTCACACAAGCTCAAGAAACTTTCACGTTTTATTCTACGACATAAAACACACCAGTTACACCCCACTCGTGATTTTTTTAAAAACTGTTATGTTTCTTAAAGTTGCTAAATGGGACTACAGGCGCTGTCGGAGACATTCAACGTCATCACGCTGGACAGTTTATCAATTTAGTAATAATTTAGTAACAATTTTTTTTTTGCTTTGCCCCGAAATGCGACACGTCTTAGGAGGGAAGAGCTTATCGCTTTCCTACTGATACAGACTCTGGGTTCAGACCATAAGGTAAACTCATATTACGATTATTACATGTAAATACCACATTTACCGGCTTCACGTGGTGAAAGTGAAACGTTAATGATGCATAGTGCATAAAGCCACGTTAAAATTAAATGTTTACGGCAACATGAAACTGTTAGAAAGCATATAGATATAGGATTTCCTAGAAGCAAGGATAAAATAACATTTTGTGTATCCACCCTAACAAAATGAGAGCTGAAATGTGGTACTTTATTCACTAAAATAAGTTTAATCTTACCATATCCAAAAACTCGCTCACTCTGCTGCTATTTAAAAGATTAAATACGCAGGGTTACGTTTTAAATTAAAATATTCATATTAATCAAGGATTTATTCACTTTTAATGCACCTTATTTCGAAATGTCGAGAAATGCGTGCTTTAAATGTCCTTTAGTTAAGATTATTTCATTTATTCACTATATTACTAATGTCTCATTTCAGTTTTGTATTTATTCCAGTTTATATGAAACGGTTCATGCAGCGTGGATTAAAATTCATATACAGAGTAAATCCTTCACTGAACACATTAAAAATAAGTTTTTTTCTGAATAAGATCCAAAAATGTCAAAAAAAAAATAATAAAAATCCAAACTTCCCATCACTAGTTGAAACACACTTTTCGAAATAATGAGCGTACAACAGTATCATACTTCAAACTGCTGATTGCCTGAGCTCTGTTTTCTAAACCTTTTTTTAAAGCAGTCCAGGTCAGGAAACATACATTTAGATGATTTAATCCGTAGCTTTACTAACATGCCTTACACCAGTTTTCTTTCACAGCTCTATTCACTGCCATCCATGTCACACACCGATTTGGATGATGACTCAGGTTTATCATTAACTGCTCCACAAACCCACACATACTCATGTACACAAAAACAGACCTTCAATATACAGTGGTATGCAAAAATACAATATATCATAATGCAACATTACAGTGCACAGGAAAATAATGTCACCCGAGGGCACAAGCATTGAAAGTGGATGATGTTGACTCTCTAGGTGCTTGTGTGTACATTAGTTAGACAGACAGAGGGCATCTGAGTGTGTGAGTGACAGGAAGTGGGTTGATGGGCAGTAGTGTGATAGGAACTGACATTAATTTGATTCCAGCTGTCTGAGGCATCATGACCTGGAGTCATGATGATCAGATTAGGAAAAGGACACCAGCAAACTTCTAAAATCTATGACTTCATCTCTCTGTGGGAAGGACGTCTATTTAGTCATTGCGGTTGGGTATAGTAACAGAAGATTCTCTCCTCACTTTCTCTCTACTCCAACCCAGGCTCTTCTGAAATACATGACACTGGCTACATTTTTGCAAAGCTGCAAAAACATACCTATACATTTCACTCCAGTTTCCAGCGGAAAAGAACACTAAAGGCAGTAATACACCAAAAACTCTTCCCTTTTATTCAAATTATGATTACAGGGGCAGATTATTGATTAATAAAACCATGTGTTTGCATGGTTTCTTGTTTTGATCGTTAAAATTCATTCACCATAGTGCATTATTTGTAACCGAATACATTTTGATGTTTGCATCACACAATTCACTCCATATGTATGGATTTTCTGCAGTATAGCAAACTTGCTTGCTAGATCACCTGGCACAGCCTTGCACTTGTGATGTGGAGAGCTTGGGTATGAGGCCAGTGAAACATTAGTCATGATAAACGGGTTTAAAGGCTCACAAAAGCAAGCTTATATTAGCATACTTGCTTCAGTAAATGCATTTTTATATCTTGCTTGTTTTTTGCACACACTAGGTGGTACTCTCCATTGCTTTATTGCCTAAGGTGGAGAGCATTTTAAGTGGTTGTAATGGGGTGGAGGGACAGGAGGTATGTGTCTCATTGGGGACATTAGGTAGGCACCTTCCTTCCTTGGTGCCCCCAGATGTGCTCCCCTCTGCTTTTACCCCTACTCTGTTGCCCAGACGATGATCCTCCTCTTACTCCAGAGTGGTCAACTCACATGTTGCAGCGGCACTGGAGAGCACCTTGATAGCTTGCTGTTGGGCTTGGCCTTGAATTCCTAATTCCTTAAGCATCTTGATGGCAGATCTGCCAGTGAACCTTCGACAGCCAACTTCAACAGGGCAAACCTTCGCTTTCCAGCCACGTTATTCTGCGCTGGCTGCCAGCTCAGCATACTTAAGGTTGTTGTGTTCGTAGGCCTCCTCAGCAGCATACTCCCAGGGCACAGTGAGCCCTGTGATGTACACAGTGCAAAGTGTGGAGGACCAAAACTAGACCAGTGTCTGGGGTTTTCACTTTGACCTCAAATGCAAGACCAATGCACTTTATTGGTGCACATTGACATAACAGAGGAGGCGGATTACAGTGAAGCAATGAATTATAATTTTTAAAATGTATTCACGGCCATGTTTTTTTCATGACTTGGGGCTGTTTAATAAACCTGCAACGAAGAAGAAAAAAAAAAGCCTTATGGACATGTGAAAATGTGGCAAATTGTACATTTTAGATTTTGCAGAAATGTTATGCTGAGTTACACATCAGGTCAACTCAGCAATGAGGGAAGGCAAGATTCAAATGTAGAAGTTTATTTAAATAATAACAACAACAACAACAATAATAATTATAACAAAAGAACAGGACATGAGAAACCAGTGCAACAAAACCAGTCATGCCAACAAAACATCCATGTAAAGTATGAATGTGTAAAAAAATCCACTGATGCAGGAATAGTGTAGAACCCATGTGCAGTTTATTTATAATCCATAAATGTGAACACTAACATAAACTGGCATAACTTGAGTCAACACTGAACAAAACTCACCATCAGCGATTAGAGGAAACAATACACGACAAGCTAACATGGATAACACGAGGGCTTAAATACTAGACAAGGGGAACACATGACAAAACCAACAAATGAGCAAACAGAACTGAGAACCACATGGCAGGACAATAACCAACGAGAAAAGGACACATGCACAAGTGAACCAATTAGAACGTAACACATACCACTTGAAAGGATAACATGAGGATCAAGGGTTAAGGCTAGAAGGGACACGTATGAGTCTACTGGGCATGCGCACATCAATATAGCGTAATTTTTGTCACACTGTACAACAATAATTACTATTTTTTCATTATTGTAAGGGGTAGGTTTAGGGTTGAGGTGGGTGTAGAAATAGGTAGAAAATGTATTTCATTGTTCGTTTCTGGTTCGAGCTGTATCCCTTCTAACCACAACCAGGATCAAGGGAAGCACATGACAAACCAGGACTAAACTAAAAAATAAAAGACAAGAACACAAACAAAACCCAAACCAACGTGACAGAGTGAAACACAATGTCTATATTAAAATTAAATAAGACACACCTACAATCAAAGATAAACAAGAATAAATACAGGTTAAGGCTAGAAGGGATACGTATGGCGCTACTAGGCATGCACACATCAATACAGCATCATTTTTGTCACACTGTACAACAATAATTAAAAAATTTTCATTATTGTAAGGGGTAGGTTTAGGGTTGGGGTAGGTGTAGACGTTAATAAAACACAATCTAATAGGTAGAAAATTAATTTCATTTTTCGTTTCCGGTCGGAGCTGTATCCCTTCTAACCACAACCATAAATACAGGAACCAGGCAAAACTATCAAAAACATCAAAATATCTTCTTTAATATTCCACAGAAAAACTATCTCCATAAGTTTGACTAGTTAGTACTGAAAAATGCATAGTAATGCACATCCGTAGGTTTGCCAGAGAACATGAATGTGGATTCAATGCCATTATTTGTGGACACATTTTGGACATCTGTTCACTGTAATGGTTTGTAATGCTGGCAGGATCCCTGGACAACAATACTGAGACATGCTGTGAAATGTTGATTCTGACATTCACTGCATCAATGCTATCCAGGATTCTTCCTTATAACCATCTTATGAATAATACCCATTTTCAGATAAAGCACAGAGAACATTGTCTCACTTGCTTTCTTTTCATATCCCTCCAAGGACCCTTTGGGCTTTTTATCAGAAAGTGATTTCAAATGAAATGAGATTGTTTGCATCAAACCACTATTTTCTGAGGAAGTAAGCAATTGCTCTATGCACAGGGGGGATTCTCATATTCTAATATGCTTTTCATATCAGGAAGTTGAAAATATTAGAAGATATATTGGCATCAACGGTGTGTCTGTATCCACTGTTTTTAGGTTCCTATGCCTCTTTGAATTTCTTCTACAATATATCTGAAATTGGTTGATATAGAGGATAAGGTTTAGTGATGGCGCCAAGTCTGGAACAAGAGAATCTTGCCCTCTCAGCCTGCAAATCTCTGTCTCAATCTTACCATCTTTCTGTCTCCATGTCAAAGTCCATTAATGCCGAGTCACTCTCCTCTAATCCAGCACTTGCCTGGCCAGCAGAAAGAGCTGATTACAGAATAGAGGAAAGGTTAATTGAAAGACATAGTTGTAATGGTATTGTGTCCAAGCAAAGAAACGGGAATGTTGATATCACTCTCCCCCCGCAGCGACGCTGTAATGAGTGACATTAAAAATAATTATCTAAGACACAAGCAATCCCCTCTATAAATTAGTAGTTAGCTTGTCCTTTGCTCCGCAGGGTTCTGGGCTTCTTCTGTTTAGGACCATTAGAGTAATAGTCAGCAGCTCATTTACAGGACAAATTAGAGATACAACACTAATCAGCTGACCTTATGGATAAAGAGAAAGGAGGTGTTATATTAGCATGTGGTTTATGTAATATTATTATAATAATAAGCCAACAAATAGGCAAGCAAACACAACAAAATTGTAAATTTAATTCATTTAATACATTAGTCTTATGTATTAATTTATTCAAGAATACATAAAAAATGCAATGCATACATAGTTACTTGCATATACCTCTTCCATGTCTTCCATGGTGAACATATATTAATAAAGCCTAAACTGTCCACAAAGTGAATACTGTACACGTGTTCATCCAAAATGTAAATTGTATGGTATTTGTGAAACTCATATGCATTCATGGTAAGACAATATTATTTTTACTTAATGGGTAAAAAAAAAAGACCAGATTTTAAGCCATATATATATATATATATATATATATATATATATATATATATATACACACACACACACTTTAAGTGAGCAATAGCGTTTGCAACGCTATCTAATATACATATATCATTTGGTACTTATTCAACACATTCATCAGAAATAACAATGGCATAAATTGATTTGGCATTCGGTTGAACATTTTTCATATTTAAATGCTGAACATAATTTATCGGCAGAGACATTTGCATTGGCCATTTCATTCTATCCACGCTATGGGATTCCAGTAATGAGGGAAAAAGTATGAGACATGGGGAATTAAGGCTTAATATTGATTTAAAAAGCTAGGCAGGAGAAAGAACATGAAAACCATCTGCCTTAGATTGACTCTGACTGTGAGATCACCTCCAGAATTCATTACCGAAATTACATTAATGAAAGAACACTGATGACTCTGGCCATAAATGGCAGGATTCAGGTCATGAACATGAGACCGTCATGCAGTCTTCTCATAAAGCAGAAGCAGAAATCATATAAAGGAAACCAAAATGGAAAGCGTAATAGATGAGAATTAAAACCAGTGCCAACAGGAGACAAAAAAAGTATGGCCGTGCAAGACAAATCATGTTTTTATCATTGTTGTAATTCCACATGCAGATACACAGAGTAGCTGTTGGTGTAATGACTCCTTAATCTTAACTCTGTACAGTTTTGACTTTGGAAATGGTCCTGTAATAACTTGAATATGTGATCAGGAATGATAGAGGGGAGTGAAGGTCTTTATTTCACATCTCTCCCTAGAACAGCCATCATGAATTCGATCCTCCTCATTTTATAATGCAAATCTCATTATCGAGATTTAATGGCCTTGACGGGCCTTGGTGGCCATAAACTAGACCTTAAATGCAAATTGCATTTCAATTGCACTATAAATCACTACTTTAATTTAAAAGTTCATAAACCTTCACACTTGTTGAAATGGGATTCCCTCCTCATCAGACAAATGAAATTTGAGATGGTAATTTATAAACATGTTAAAAACTTAAAAAACAGGCATTTATTTAAATAAAATTCTTGTAAATAATAATACCAAAGCACAAATGTAAACATTTAAATGCAAAACTTGAATAGATCTTCTGCATGAAGTCCATTTGATTGAAAAAGGCAATGCATATCATATAATTGTTAGTTCCAGTCCTCAAATTTGATAGGCTTTTTTGTTGTTGCTTACTCTTATTGCAGGTTACATTGTTACGCCAGCAGGTGGCAGCAACTGACTCTCTTTAAAGAGTGAGACATTGAATCAGTCACTCAAACAATTTGATAAAAAATGCTGATTTATTCAAGAATGAAAGAAGTAAATGTCTTTATAAATGAGCCATTGAATCATTTACTCAACCAATTTGTACAAAAATGCTGATTCATTCAGAAGTAGCTGTGTACATTAATGAAACATTGTATTACTCACTTAACAGATTTGTTAAAAATGTTGATTCATTCTAAAACTGAACAATTAAAGGTCTTTATTAATGAGTCATTGAATCATTAATTCAAATGATTCATTCAAAAATGCTGATTCATTGTGTAACTGTATCAATCACCCATCCCAAAAATGTTGTTTCTTCCAAAATGAAAGAGTAAAGATCTTTATGAATGAGTTAAATTATTAATTCAAATGATTCAACATTTAACTTTAAAACTTCTGATTAATTTAGGAATAGATTTTATAAATGAGTAATTGTATCATTAAAAAAAAAAAAAAAAGATCACCCAGGAAGGCCATGACTGTATTATTGGAAGATACACAACTTTAACTATTTTCAGTGACAGCATAAAAAAGTGATCATACTCTAACTGCCAATATTGTTTTAAAAATCTAAAATTACTCAAACTCATTTATTCATTTTTATTAATAAACATTGTATGCGATTGCTTGATTTACTACTAAAAAAAAAAAACCCATTTATTGGTGACACTTTAGAATAGGGAACACTTATTCACTATTAACTATGACTTTTCCCTCAATAAATTCCTATTTGGCTGCTTATTAATAGTTAGTAACATAGTTGTTAAGTTTAGGTATTGGGTATTAGGGATGTAGAATAAGTTCATGTAGAATAAGGCATTAATATGTGCTTAATTAGTACTAATAAATGGCTAATATTGCATATGCATGCTAATACGTAACTAGTTAAGAGACCCTAAAATAAAGTGTTACCCATTTATTATTTGTTATTAACAACAACTCTTCAATGTATTGAAATCACTGTAACACATACACACTATCGTGGCTTCTGATGTATTATCCTTTGGTGATTCTATAAAGGGTCTCTAAAATATAAAACTGTACCATCTCAGTAAGTGTACTGTATCTCGATTTACAAAAGGGCTGAAAATGATCCATAGTACAACAAAACAATCACTATAATATATGGCCCCCCTGACAGACTGAAGTTAAAGTTTCATATTCATTTGAAACCAACCTCATATATTTTTGGGAAGCCATGTCAGGTCTACACAGAGATATGGATTACAAATGCATCAGTCAACCCTGGCCTTATGGGTGCCAGAAAGGCTTTTGCCCAGCTGCAGACCTCCCCAGGGAGCGCTCAGGGAACACTGTGCAACCAGATATCCTTTCCACCCCTCACAGCATTCAGTCTCCAGCAGCTGGCCAACACCCTGGTGCCATGTAACTTAATTAAGCTGTGGATGGTAAATCAGAATGTAACCCATGATCAAACAGGCTCAGTTTCACGTCCTGTTTTGTCCCTCCTGAATGGCCATAAATCTAATGGTGAATTAGAGTGTGAGGATAACATAAGCAAACCCACCGGAGATGAAGCCAGGCAGTTGAGTGTGCACCTCAGTGGCAATGAATTCAGACGATTTATTGTTAAAAAATTAAATAAATAAATAAACAAATAAATAAATAATAAAAATCACATTTTGAGCAGGAAATAGCCTATTCCTTTTTGTTGGTTTGATGCTTCAATGTTGCAGTCAAACATAAGGGAAGGTGCGTATCATGCCTGATGGTTCTACTACAGTGCCAAGTGTAGCAATTCAATCCCAAAAGAACACAAAAGGTATTTTGAATAATGGTTCAGCTGTTTTTGTCCACATTATTAAAGTCAGTGGAGTCCAAAAAGATATCCATAATGTAGCATGCCTTTATTCACTCTCAAAATCATTAACACTAGAAGCGCCAGAATTCCAAAACTACTAGAACAGCCGTGAGCGGTCATTTTGACCGCTATATTATAAACTCTATAATCTCTAAATAAATTGCCCAAATGAGAGATTAATGTATTAACTGTGTTAGGATATCTTTAAAAAAAACAAATAACACCAACATGTAGACTTTTTATTTAGTTAAAAATGATAATTATAAATTTAGAAATATTTGCATCATTTCATAGTAAAATGTAATTATTGCATATTCAGTATTTCTCTGTATTTATTTTACATAACTCAGAACAACAAAATAACATTTAAAATGATCTATTTGATTATGATTTTTTTTTACAACATTTATGATACATTATAACACAGAACATAAGCTGGAAACAAGCAGCTCTAAAGTTAAAAAGAGTCACGAACGAAGTTTGGAACCATAAAACAATTACGCTACAAATTTTATATTAAATAAATATATCTATATCATGCTCGGCTATTTAAAAGATTCACAGTCAACACAAGTTACTTCTGTTCTTCTCGCACAATTTCCACACACGGGTTTGTGGCATTTGCAACAGGTGTCGCGTTTTATTTTGTTTGCAGATTCTCCGCACCTGGCACCGTCTCCGTTTTGGTGTCAGTTGCGGGGGTTGATTGTGCTTTTGGTTTGGGACCTTGTGTCAACTGCGATGCTGCCATTTTTTTAAAAGGCAATAATAATTTGTAGTCCAAGAATTTGTATTTATAATCAAATGAGCATATGCTAATATGCATAGACGCTGACAGAGACAATAAACCGCGGGAAAGAACAATAGAATCGCGTGAGATTTAAAGCGGTCAATATGACCGTTATGGCTTTAATAGGTAGAAATGCTCATATTTTTTTTGCCTTTTATGTAATTTATATAAAATCTATTGTAAGTAAAAATAGAAACACTTTTAGGAAAAGTCACAAACCAGCAAGATTGTATTTTTTTATTCAACAAAGTTATTGTACATATACATTTCAAAACGGTCATTTTGACCGTCATGGCAGTTCTAGTGTTAATCAGTGCATGAACAGACTATAATAAATGTGGTAGAACAAACATTAAACCTCAACTAACAATAAACATTACTGGTTCTTGAATGTCACTTGACCAAACATCATGATATGTGAGAACCAATGATATTTGATGTTGGATGACATTTGAGGTTCATGTTGCCATTTTAAATGCAGACTGTGCTGAAATAATTGTTTGATTCTATGTCTTAAAACAAGACCAGTGACCAATTTGAATTCCATTGAACTCCATTGGTGATAATGGAACTTGTGACCACATTTGCTTTTAGGAAACACACCCCTGGTTGGATTGGTTGACATTTAAGGTCAACATCAACATATTTGACTATGCGTGTGTTGAAACAGATGTTTGATTCAGAAAAAATACAATTCACAAAGCAAATCTTACAAACAAACTTACCTCATCTGAATAGGGACCAACAGTGTATTATATTTAATAGAATGACTCAAAACCATTAAAAAGGAATCCAGCAATTGTAAGACTAATACTGTTATCAATAGCATCAATAGGGACTATTATATAACATTTTAGAAATAAAGGTACAATAGCTGTCACTGGGGCGGTACCCTTTCAAAAGTTACATTTTGTCCATTTTGGTACCTCAAAGGTACAAATTAGCACTTAAAGTGTACATATTAGAACCTAATAGGTACAAAAGTGTAGCTTTTGAAAAGGTACCGCCCCAGTGACAGTTTTTGTACCTTTATTTCTGAGAGTGTAGGTTGCTGTAATAAGGTGATAAGTGATGATGCAGTCAGATGGAAATATATTAGGAAAAAATGTCTAATTCAGTCTTTCACTCAACTGATTTGTTAACTTTCTATATTAATAAGCCATTGAATCATTCACTCAACAAATTCATTGAAAAACAGCGATTCAGTCCAAAGTAAACCTCATCGGTTCTTAAATGTCATGTGATGTGTGAGAACCAATGATATTGGTTTGGTTTACATTATACGTTTGTGTGAACATATTTGATTTAGAACATGCATGTGTTAAAACACAGATGATTTATTCTGAAAGGATCAAATTTGCAAAGCTTATCTTAAAATTGAACTTACACCATCTAAATAGTGACATACAATCTATTATATTCAACAGAATGACTTAAAAAACAAAAAAAAACATGAAATCTAACCAATTGTAAATATTTGTATGGCTTGAGACAGTATGGAAACGACAGCTGTCGTGAGCCATTTGCAGACAGACAATGAACTTACTGGGTTAATAAGACTAATACTGTAATCAATAGCATATATGAGATTCATATTATATTAAGTTTTTTAAGACAGTAGGTTGCTGCAATGAGGTGGCTGGAATAGACTTAAAAGTGATGATGCAGTCCGATGGGAATATATTGATTGAGGAGGAAAATCTAATTCATGAAAGGTGGCAGACTCATGAATTGACTTTATTGATCCACTTAGAAAACAGTGTGCATGGAGCAACAGACTGAAATGAAGAGAAAAATAGAGATCTAAATCCAAAGAGGGCAGTATTTTGTTCACACTGACACATCTATTTACAGCCCTACATAGTTCTTATTTTCTCCTATGTTCCTGCTTTATCTCCTTATTTCAGTGCTTGTCTCTAACCAATCCAGCTAAACCCTAACAGGATTCAGTGGCCGTTCCTTAATGCATAATTACATCTTGTGTGTCAACACGGCAGACACAGCCTATAAATCTACTTTTATTCACTGCAGGGTCGGGAGAGTGGTCTTTCCTGGACCCGTGAGGTCTAGAATAAAGCCAGGGAGTCAAGGACAATGACCTCTGAGGTCAAGCTCCACGGCCACCCCAAGCAGCATCATGCTAAGCTATAAAACAGAATAAGCTGATACCCATAACCCCTTGGGGATTGGAGAGAGTTTGCAATTCTTAACTGAGACGCTTCGAAAAGTCGAAATGACAGCTAGGTGAACATCTATGGTGCTGCCTTACAATGAGGTGGTTCATCCCTGCAGATCTTCTGGCAGCTGGAGACACCGTATGAAGTGGCTGAGGAATTACCTGGGTGTCAGAATGAGTTCCCAAAGGCTGGACGTCAGACATCTGTCAGGCAGGTAAACACTGGATCAATGCAGAACCTAGTTTTTGACAGTTTTGTAACATCCAGAAGCTTTACATTTTGATGAAGGAGCTTATAGAATGCTTGTGTCAATATGGAATTCGTGAACAGGTTGTTGTCTTTGTGCACACATATTCATCTGCTTTGACTTAAGCAAAATATGACAAATATGGATGAAAGACATAATTCTAAGGAATTCCATTAAAATCCTGGATGGTGAAGATAAAACCATATTTGGCAAAGCCAACCATAAAAAACAATTTTTTTTTTTTTTTTAAGAAGAAAATGTGAGCTTGCCCATATAAAGCTTGTCTGCATGAAGCTACGCTGTGCTGGTGGTTGCCAGTGTGCATTGTTCTGATTAGTTGCATTGCTATTGCTATTGGATTGGGAACCAGTGTTGTTATTGTTAATAAAAACAAAACTAATAAAAATCACTTTGTCAAGTGAGATAAAGCTGAAATGGAATAAAATATACTGTAAATATTACATGAAAACAAAAAATAGAAATATTGCCTTGGAAACTAACTGAAATGAAACAAGTTAAATTACATAAATTTACCAGTTTACTAAAACTAAACAAACAAGATAAAAAATAAATAAATAAAAAACTAGAAGTGAAATAAAAATAAATTAAAGTTAAACTAAATCTCAACAATAAAAAAAAAAAAAAAAGAGATTAATGATTAAAATTTAAATCTATATGTCTATCTGTCTATCTATCTATCTATCTATCTATACATAGAAAATTCAGAGTAAACATATTTTGCAATAATTGCTTTAAAATGGTTATTTTTGAAATGACCTCATTTGGAATTTAATTGCATTTCTTTCTTTCTTTCTTTCTTTCTTTCTTTCTTTCTTTCTTTCTTTCTTTCTTTCTTTCTTTCTTTCTTTCTTTCTTTCTTTCTTAAAATTCAAAATTCCCATCCTAGAGGATGCCTGCCTTCTCAAGTGAAAAAAGAAAAAAAGAAAAACAAAAAATCTAGAGGCCTATGATATTCTGGTCATTAGATACTGCATGGATCGAGTCCCCTTTTTAGTATAAGATAAAAGTACAGACTTTTTTTTTTTTTTTCATCCAAATTTATCATCTGATCTGTCAGAGGAAATTCTGATTCTTTAGAAAAGTAGCAGCACACCTCTCCTCAACATGCTTCATGATTTCATGTGTTATTGATTTCTGTAACACAAATTGTACTGGGGTTAATTCAAATTCCTATTCTTTTAAATGAGTTGAACACCAAGCACTGCTAATATATATTTACTTGTTATGCCTCTTAAATTTGTAGTGTGTACTGAATATCTGCAAATCATATTATAAAAAGTGTTATCAGTGCATCAAGAGATGAACACAATCTGCATATTTGCAATAAAACATTACGTGGCATTATTAAAGTGTGTGAATAAACCTCGAATCATATGGCTTTCTACTGGCAAGTGTGTATTTCTATGAAGGCAAAACCCTGTGTGAGATCAATGGAGTTGCGAGTTGGTCATTTAAATCACCTGAGCTTGTGTTCTTGAGTAAACATGTGTGCTGAGAGACAAAGGCTAAGAGATTTTATAGCCAGTGTTTTTCTGGATGAGGCCTCCATTCTAAACAATAATGACTTTTTAATGCGGAGCTGTGATTACGTTGTCATGGTGAAATATGGGGCCCTTGGGTGTCTTGGCGACGAGGGGGCCACACGTGAAATACTACAAAGGCATAGATTACAGCACCGACCTAGGTGAAGCAATCTTCATAAATTCAAATCTAATCTTTGTGGACCCTGGCCATGTCAAACTATGGAGGACTCTGTTGTTCTAAAAGGAAAAGAGGGGGTCAATAGAAGATCGGACATGCAGAAATGCGAAACAGATTGAAATGTTGTTGAGGGACAGTAGAAGATCATATTCATATTCATATCAGTGATAATCTAAAGGGGGGGGAGGAGAACTCTAAAAGAGAACTTAGACTGAAATAGAGGTGAAGAAATAATGTGTGAGGGGAAATATATGAAATGTAAATGATTCAACTAGTTTTTGTATTTTCTGCTAAAATTGTGCGTTGTTGAGGTTGAGGTATTCTGAGTTTTTGCTAGGTTATTGCACTATTCAAAACTGAATTGTGAATGTTGTTGATTGCAAAATAATTTTCAAAATTTTAAATGAGATTGAAAATGGTGCAAAATTGCAAACTGAATTTAAATGGGGGGGATCCAATTTAAAATATAATAATATTTAAAGAAATGTGGTGCAAGAATATTCTTTTTAATAATATTGCACATTTAATTTTCTCAGCATAATTTTTGCATAAACGTTATCATACACTAAACATATGAGTAGTGCTGTTATTGTTATATGAAAGTAAAATTATTAAACATTGTTGTGTTGTTTGTAATAAAGCTGAAATAAATTAAAATATAAATAATATATGAAAAATAGCTTAAATAGTATAACATTAGAAATGTTGCTTCAGCTAACTGAAATAAATTAATAGTTTAAAATAGGATAAAATTGAAGCGTTGGAATTCCTAAAACTGAATTAAAAATAAAACTAGTAAGTAGAAAAAAAAACAAACAAAAAAAAAAAAAACAACAACATCAAATAACAAAATTACTAAAACCTAAAATAATATCAAAATGAAAAATGAAAATATTTAAATAAAAGCTAATTTAAAAAAAATCTAATTTAAAAAATGAATAATTTAAATGTCACCTATAGAAAAATGTATACTGAATTATATTCTATATATTTCACTATATTTCATAAATGATCATCAATTTTATGGACCATGGTAGAAGAATTAATTGAAGATAATTCTCTAATTTAATGTATTTTTTAATCAACAGATTATAATGTCAGTATCATGAATATATTCAGTTTTTTCTCATTGTGATGGATGATTAAAGGAATTTGGGCTTTGTTTTCCCTCCTATTTATATTTCTGTGAAACAGGAAGCCATGGCTGGATAATTTCATGTTCATAATCACCATGGAGTGCTCAAAATTGTGAATATGAATGGGAATATACTTCAGAGATATTTTACTCTTAAGAATTTCTAGGGGTGCCAATAATTGTGTCCAACGTGTATTTAAGAAAAAAACATTTATTTCATAATGATATTTCTCCCCATTTTAAATTCTTATTATCCAATGAAAGGTTAGATTTTTGTGAATTTTTTTAATAAAAGATCAAAAGGATTAACAATGCAGATTAATTTTCGCAGCCGCCTTTGATCATATTTACCAAGGGTGCTGACATTTTTGGACATGACTGTATATATATTTAATAAAGTTATAAAAGCTGAGGGTTGGAAATAAACTGACATAATTAGTCAAGATAATTATGCAATTATTTAAGTTTTGTTGTAAATTTTGTTTTGGACAATGCTAAATTTAGTAAAATAATATTCTTGCCATTCTAAATCAGATCATCCTGAGGAGGGCTCCCAATGTCTCTATTCTGATCTCTAGCATATCTTTCCTCATCAGGTTTCATAATTTGTATTTTTTTTTCCTAGGGTGTTTCTAAAAATGCACCATTGGATGGAAAACCTCAAATGAGCATTGGAGAAACAGCCCACATGAGCAGGGTGGGGGTTGAGGATGTCAACTGCTCTGACACCACCTCACGCTCTACCCACTGTCCATAACCAAGAGTGATCACCGTTTGATGGGTGAAAACTCCACTCCACGCTAGCCATTACTTATTCATGTCACTGGCCTGTCAGCCGGGGTCCTTCATCTCCACAAACCCTGCATGAAGAAAAGGATAAATAATGGTGGCATCATATCCACATGAAATATTCTTCTGTTAAGGTAATGGTTCAAAAAGGTTATTATACTGATGTGATATGCACATTTGTAAATGTTGTTAAATATTAACACAAGTCATGTGGGAGTTAAGAAGAGAATATTTACATAATCACATTACTTACACCAATGCATGACAGGAAAAATGAAATTCTCCAGTTGGGGGTATTGTAAAATTGTACACATGACTTTGTGGTGAATAATGACATGCAATTCGTCACAGGTGTATGCTGCGAATAATCAAATGGGAAATCAAACTGTACCGCTTGTCCTGCAAACAAAATATTCAGATCATACATTAACCTTTTCACCAACGAATACATCACATTAACCTTTAAGCAGTCAATATGTCATTATGTCCATTTATTATGAGACAAATCAGCACAATAGCAGCTTCATGACACATGCTTACTAATTGTATATTTCAAACACAGTTTAGATCAATAACACTTTAGTTTGGGGACCAAGACTTAGGGCTGTTCGATTCCAAAATTTTTGGAATTGAGTCCGATTCCTGGTTCTGGAATCGATGGGATTCGATTCCGATAATCGATTCCTCACTGCCGTTTTCGATTCTTGTTTTTTTTTTTAGATTGGAGGAATCTAATTTCGCCATGACTGCAAGATATAAGGTTGTAGAAAGTAGCCTTCTCATAACATGATCGATTTTAAATTGTAATTTTGTCTGCACTGACCATGAAATTAGTCAGTGCACAGCTCAGCAGTGGATATGAGTTTATTGCATGAATGGAGCAAGACATGTGCACAGTTAAGCTGGATGATGTTTATTTTAACCGTATACTTTGCACAAAATCAACAAACTGTACACTGAAATAAAATAACCAGAACATTAACAACAACACTGAGCTCGTGGTTTATCTCAATCAGATGCGCTCGACATTTCCTTTCAGAATTATGGCTGATAGAAAGGTTAAAAAATAGCATATTATTTAAGATGGAAATAAGATTGAGACCTTGATCACGTCATTAACTATTCTGTCGTGCAGCACTCAAAATTGTTGACAACACAAGGCAGTTCCACTGTAAAATAACATCTGAATCATTTTTCTGAACTGGTTCATTAAAATTATCTATCTGAAAGAACCTTTTCGTGGAAATGAATCAGAATCACTATTAGCAAGCAAGAGGCGAATTAATGGGTGTTTCTTAAATGGAAGGCTGGATCCATAAGTTTTGTTGAACTGAAAACGGCTCTGTATGAGGAGTGGGTCGATTTGATGGGATCAATTCCAACCTTTGGAATCGACTCTCGATTCCCAATGCCTCGGAATCAAGGAATCGATTCTTTTTGGAATAGATTCCCAGCCCTACCAAGACTACCACACCATTATTCACTAACTATTAACTACAAATTTACCTCAATTCCTAAACTGTTGCTTATTAATAGTTAGGTTAGATGTTAAGTTAAGGTATGTGGTAGAATTAAAGGATGTACAATATGGTCATGCAGAACAAGGCATTAATATGTTCTTTATGAGTACTAATTTAAAACCAATATGCCAGTAATATGCATGCTAATAAACAATAGTTAATAGTGCGAATTGGCCCTCAACATAAAGTGTTACCAAATTGATTAAAACATTTTTATTTTTTTATTTTTTTTAGTAGGTGCTACACAGTCAAAAATAATGTATGGTTTAATGAATTTTCTGTACAACTTTCTCCTTATTACCTCATCCAGCAACAACATATCTAATGTGAGGAGGACACTAATCATGTGACTGCAAAACACACACACACACACATGTCTGGTTTGCTATCCTTGCGGGGACTCTCCATAGGCGTAATGCTTTTTCTACTGTACAGACCGTATATTCTATTGCCCTACACCAACCCTTCACCTAAACCTACCCCTTACAGGAAACTTTCTGCATTTTTAGATTTTCAAAAAACTTCATTCTGTGTGATTTATTAGCTTGTTTACCCGTGGGGACCTCAATTTAGGTCCCCACCGTGACACGATTCCCCTTGAGTCTGTGTGTATTCAGGTTTAAGTCCCCACCTGAATAGAAAAACAGGTACACACAAAGACACACACACACAAAGACACACACATATTTTTCAGATGTCTTTCCTTGCACAAACATCATGAATTAATGAAAGGTGCAGTTGGCCCTCTGGAAGCAAGAGAGAAGAACATTGCATCAGAGAATTGAGGGACTAAGCCACCGTCTCATAAAACACTGTATCTCAAACATATCAGCATAGTCCCAGTTTGAAACATACTGTAGCTGGAATTGGTTTTATTTATAGGCACAGATTGTTTTGACACTGCTTGTCTTCTGAATCTAGACCACTAGGAAATCAAAATGAATTCACGGTTTATTGCGTCCATAAAAATTAACACTGCTGTTTTAATTTCTAAGTGAGCATCTTAATAAACAAACAGCAATAAAATGACTTGTTCTCTAATCATTTAACCTTTAGCTGTGGCCATTAGCCCTCCCCAGAGTCAAGCGCAGATGCTGAATGACTCTCATTGCTGGAATAAAGTAGCCCTCTCATTAAAAAATCATACCAGCTACACATTCTCTAATAAAATAGCAAATCACCTCAGAGGCACTATGACAGGATTACAATCTGTGGGAAGACTATGAAAAGGGTTTTCCCCTGAACTGGGGATAGAGTGTCTGTTTTAGCTATGGTTTCATTAAGTTGTCATGAAGGAACTCAGAAAAGAATGAAACGCCATCTGAGAATAGATTTTTTTTTAGTGGTGACTAAAACAGCATGATTTGATTAAAAATGCCTGATAGTATGGATAGGGAGCAGTTGTGAAGAAAATAATAGACATGAAGATTGGAAAATGAGATGAGAAAATGTAAAAAAAATGTAACATAAATGTAAGAACTCATTAAAAATAAGATAAGTCATACTCAAAAAACAAAAAGATTTAGTACTTTCTACAAGTTAATCAAACTTTAAGTTAAAGCTATTTTTATTTTTTATTTGTTGCCATTTTCACTTCAGTCATGTAGAAATTAGGGATATGGCAGATCTAGCAAGAGTAGAATTCTATTATGCTGTTTCAAATTCAGCACGTCTTCATGAGTAAGTCACTGAATCATTCATTCAACCATCTCATTCAACTGAATGCTATATTTAGAGACACTATTATGCCATTAGGTTTATTCTGCTGTGCCTTTGTTTGTAATTATTTTATTTTTGGTTGAGCAAAAATAGAAAAAATCCTACAAAATGACACATTTACGCACGTGATTTATCTATCACATTTTAAAATAACAACCTGAAAGTTGCTGGTACCACTGTATGAGAGACCAAACTGATATTTTATTACAGCATATTTGAAAATAAAGAAAACTTTACTCCCATTATTCAACATTGTGTCACATATACGTATATACATATATATTGTTTCTCATATATATTCCCAAAATGATGCTACTGTATATGTAGTCTTCATTAAATATTGTGGACTACATGTAGTTTACTTTTAAGAATCCAAGGCTTTTTATCAGTTTTGATCAACTTCATATGAACAGCTAGTGTCAACTCAGTGTTAATATTAGTTGATCAGCTAAATAAGTAAAGAAATAAGTATACAATTACAATTACAAGTATACAATTACACAGATTAGAATCAGTGAGCACATCTAATGAGTTCAAGACCTTAATAATGTTGGCCAGTCAAAACAAAAATCCTAACATTAAATGCACAGCTGAACAAAGATGTGGAGGGTCCTGTCAGATCAGTCAAGTGAAAGTGACAAAGAGACAGAAAGAAAAAGATCCTGAAATGGGGGATCAAGGAAAGGTAGGGGAACCGTGAGCTATTACCAGCCAAGTGAAAATAATCAGGACAGACGTGGTAACCTCAAGAACCGACAGGGGAATTACATGCTAAAGTGCCTTTCCTCTGAACCCCTGTTTCAAATAACCACGTCCTCATTCCATGTAAGTGACCGAGAGGTTATTTCAAGTAAACCACTTGTGCAGAAAGTCATTTTGGATCCAACACTAATGGCTGGTCAATGGAAATACTTTCCCAGTAATGGAATTCAATCAATCAGATGAAGAAGCGATCTTCGCTTATTTTTGGTATCTATTTTCATCATCTATTGAAGCATCCTCAATCTATGAGTTCCACCAAATGCATTCGGAGAGGAGACTCATGGTCTCTGGGCATTTGTTGATGTTCATCTATCCACATCAAGGTGAACTGTGTGATGATGTCACCTCAACCCAGAATAGGGTAGAGTCCTACAACATGTGCCAGACTGGGATGGGAGCTTCCCTTTGTCTCCAGATACACCTAATGGCAAGCTGGCCTGAATATGTAAGCTACTGTAAGTGTTGGCCTGTCAGCTTGAATCAGCTCAAGGATGATGAAGAATGCTCACTGTCTGCTCCTCTGTGATACGCAGGGGCACATAGTAAGTGTACTGATGTATGTTGTTTTAAGGGGGTGTTCACTTGAGGTTGAGGTAGAGGTTGAGGCAGCCAGTCATCACTAATACAGACCTAGGAGAAAAGGAAAGATTTTTTTTTCTCTTTTTTTTTCTGGGGGCGCTGTAGAATAAAGGACGCAGTTAAGCATGGTGGTGTCCAGATGGGTGTCTTTCGCACCCCAGATGTCTAACACATGTTTCACAGGTGAGATAAAACCAGATTTAACTTCCTTGATTAAGATTTTAGAAAAAAAACCCCTAAACTCTCAGAAAGAAATGTGAAAATTGTACCTTTAGGGGTACAACAGCTTGTC
Organism: Onychostoma macrolepis; assembly: GCF_012432095.1. Taxonomy (NCBI): domain Eukaryota; kingdom Metazoa; phylum Chordata; class Actinopteri; order Cypriniformes; family Cyprinidae; genus Onychostoma; species Onychostoma macrolepis. The sequence continues at coordinate 22,401,762 of NC_081171.1, forward strand.
ACTGGGGCAGTACCCTCAAGGTGACACATTTGTACCTTCTTTACCCATAAAGGATTTAACCCTTTGAGGGTGCTGCCCCCATGACAAGCTGTTGTGCCCACAAAGGTACAATTTTCACACTTTTTTTCTGACAGTGTATGTATATTTAGACATCTGGTAGATGGAATGCAAACAAAATAAAAAACAATATTAACAGATATTAACAAGACCGATAAGCTATTTAAATGTCTAAGTTGGCTTTTAAATCTGATTGATTTATTTGGAAAACTCAGTATTGGGAGAATAACTGGTGGAAGGCAAGCTTTTTGAATTTAAAAATAATAGGAAAGTTTGATTGAATATAGATATAATACTGAATCAGGGTTATTATCATTCATTAAGATTACTTTTTTTTAATTTCATTACTTGAAAAATGAAATAAAATAACATTTTTAATAATAATAAAAAAATAACAAACAAACAAACATATTATTTTTAAGCAATCCTCCAAAGATTTCACATTTTCATTTAGTTTAAGTAGTAAAATACCTAAAAATAGCAACTACATGTAGACACAATAGAATGACTAAAACACAACAAAATTACTTACTAAAATTGATACAACTTAATACAAAAATGACACTGCATTGAATAATTATTAAAAATGTATGTGTTTCTCAAATGGCCTCATCATTTATTCATGTATTTTGTTATTTTTGTTGTATATGTGAATTTATATATACTGTATAATATGGTGCAATTAGTATTATTATTATTATTATGGAAGAAGGGAAATTGGAATTTTTTTTCATGCCACCCTTGAATATCGTAAAGTCTGCAGATGTCATTAGGTTCAAGGGTTAAGATTTAATGCAAATGCTTTGATTTAAAATCAAATGAATGTACCAACACACCTTCTCTGTGTCACTTCCTGCACAAAAGAGAAGGTTTCCAGTCTGGTGTCCTCATTGTGTTAAAACTATCAGTATCGTTCCCCAGTGGCCCGTGCCCTCTGAGCACCAGTGACAAGGACAAAGTAACAGAAATGGCATGGTGCCACCCCTGTCTGCCTGCCTCTGATAAAGAAAAGACATTATTAGAACCAGTCATTTATCTAATGTGGCAAACTCCATCTCAGGCTCTCCCAGTGGCATTACTTCCCACCAGAGCGTACTCACTCATCTCTGCCACACATTCTCATACTTCATTTCAGATAACATTGTGTCGTGTAACGTTTAATTCAGCATTTTTTTCCCCCTCCTAGAAGTATTTCTATTCTTCGGTCAGTAGAGAGTCAGTGATAGCACTAATGAGGCCGTGATCATGGAGTATGTGTGTGTGTGTGTCGAAGTGGCTTTTCGAGCATGCACCAATATTGTGTGGCGGGTGAGAGGGAGATGACATCATCCTCTTCTGTCTTGCTCATCATCCCATGTGTGTTTGTGTATGAAAACATTCCTGTTCAATTATTCAGTGCACCCCTGCCCACTGGTACCGACGTCTGTAATGATTTTATTTAAATGGTTGAACCGCTGCGGTGGGGGGAGGAAGGTTTAGAGGTGAGAAGCGTAACGGCGGTCCTGCTGCACTCTGGCACCCAATATAAAGCCACTTGCTGTTTCTCAGTAGTTACACAAAGTGTCATTTTTCAGGCAGTACTCCATAAAGCATGACAGCCTTTAGTTCTCAAATTCTGCTGAGACTGACTTTTGTTTGTAGACTCAGAGGCCCCAATAATGTATGCATGCAAAGAATAATTTGAATTATTTAATAAATAAATAAATAATTCCAAAGAATAATGGAGAAATTTGATGGTTTACCCTTAAATGTTAAGTATATTTTCTGAGATAATAAAAAAAAGGACTGGGGTCATCTGAAGCTCCAAAAGAACACAAAAGTTCATTCAAAAGGTGAAAGGTATAGGTGTACACCACATATCGGATTTGTCACTGACTTTTAGCATTTAGTGTTGCATTTCATCAATCATTTACATTAATGTTTTATGATGCTGTTTTCCAAAGCAACTTACTTTGCATTAAGATACATTTTATCAATTCATTGACTCCTTGGGATTAAAACCCATGACTTTGGCATTGCTAACACCATGCACTTTTTGAGTTACGGGAACACCAATGATCTATAACTGTAATTATATGTATAAGTATAAATGATAACTATAACTATTATTAATAATCATTCTAATTATGTGAGAATTGTGCACACCACAGCTAAAAACAATAGTGACACAATATAATTGGAATCACTTTTAGAATGTTTATTTATTTATCCCCCAGCTGATGAATGATAAAACCATTGACAACCAATCATAATCCAAACATCTTAAAATTATTCATATTCTCAAATACAGTAATATTTAAAACTGATATGATTTGTCTGTCATTTTGAAGAATAAATGTTCATAAGCTTGTTGCAATGCAGCCTTACATGCAAAGGATTTATGAAATGCCTAGAATTGAATCAAAATTAAGTATCATAGAAGGTAGCATAATTTTGGTAACCTAAAAATTTCACCTACTGTAGACAGATACAGTATCTTACAAGTATTTGTTTTTGTACCCACACTATTCTCATTACACCACTGCTCCTAAGGTCTTACCAAACACAAGACACTTGTGACATGAATCTGCTTTACTGGATGAACCACACACCAGGTAAAGATAACAGACAGACTGTATTCAATAGAGCACAACCTTTACTCATAGAGAAATCATGACTGTGACAGCTCTGTGACCTGAATCTGAATCTTGGTCACAGATAAGCCTGCTTTACCCAAGTATACCAAGTCCTTTGTTTCAGTTCACACAATGTTCTTAGAGGTGATTATTCAAGAGCCATTGAAAAATCTTGTTTCCCGTCAATAACAAGAGCCTACATAAGACTCATCAGTGTCAAGCATCTTTGAACACGCTTAATGGAACCCGTGACAAGTGGCCTTATGTGACAAAAGCATTAGAAAAGGTCAGATATGAGGAGATCCATCAGTGGAAATCAAAAGTATCTGTTTCTGACCTACTTCATGATGGATTACATGAAGAGTACATTGATGTGCACATTGCTGGCAGTATTATCAGCATAGTCACCCAGTAGTTTACTTCTTAAGAAAGGAAAGGGATAGTTCACCCAAAAATTACAATTCTGGCACAATGAACTCCGTCTAAACATGAATTGCTTTCTTTATTATGTAGAACTCAAAAGATATCTTGCAAAATGTTTCAACTGTTTTTGTCCATACAATTAAATTGTTTTGAATTTCCATTGTATGGAGAGAAAAAAAAATACAACAAATAAAATTAAATTCTTTCTGTTATACAGAATCAGAAAAATCACACAGGTTTGGAACAAGGTATAAATAGATATTCTTGTAAGATTGATTTGAAACCCCACTATATGTAAAACACAAGAGTATAACAAAAGCAGTACTTCATCATCTTGTTGCTGTGTAATTTGAAAAATTTCCTGTCTCTTCCTTTCCCCCCTTGAATAAGGTAAATAGGACATAAATACAGAAAACTGTTTTATGAAAAGGTTAATTTGTCATTCAATGGAACTGTGAAGGAAAGCAAATCATTCACTGCTTTCATGTTAAGGTGGGTTAAACTAACAAAGAGCAAAAACACCAGAGCCCCGTGATGACTGAGAAGACTTGACACGGCACAGCATGCAGAGACATTATGAATGTCTGAGCCATTAATCCAGAGATCCAGGAAACCTCCTGGGTTACGAGCAAAAGGAAGGTTTTTTGATTGTCTAGGTTATGAATCAAAGATGGCTTCCAGTTGTAATCTCTGTTATTAGTTGTGCTCGCTAAGGCAAGCATTACTATTGCTCATACTGCCTGTGGTATGGACATAAATTATACATCAAATCACACACTGAAAAAACAAAATGTGGCAGAAACAATTTTCACTTCGAAATAACCAGTAACACATTGAATAAACATTATTTTTTTTAAGTAGAAAGACTGAAATATTTAACTGTAATAACAGCCATATATCAATATCCTATAGCTACCATCCAAACATGATTTTGCACAGGCAACCACCACTTATGTTTTATTCACAAAGTGCAAGATTTTTTTAGTTGATTTAGTTTTCATATATATTTAATTAGTTTATTATTAATTTACAATAAGTCAGAGTGGATAAACGCCACCTAGATTTTTAATTATGTAACTTTTGATGAGTTCAAGTTTAGAAAAGACTTTGTATCAGTTAAGAAGGTTCTGGTACCAATGAACTCTTTAAATCACTTGATAAGTCACAGGTACTCTAACAGTCAATCTTGAGTTTATGCCACCATTGTGAGTGATAAATGCAAGGAAACCACCTAGCATTAAGAAACCAAACGAAATTGGGGTTTACCTCAGGCTGGAGAGATGTAAGACAACAAGCACTGCTGAAGAAGATGAAGGAGCACACCAGCACAACTATAATATACTAAACATGCATATATAGCCTGCATACTAAATGTGGAATGCATGGATATGCTCATCAGTGGATTCTCTGTAGTGAATGGGTGCCGTCAGAATGAGAAAATCTATGTGTTTATAATAAAAAGATCCATCATTAAGATTTTATAAACATCAAACATTGCTTTCGGCTACAATACGAGTCCTTTATCTATAATATTGCTTTCTCAAGTGAAAAAGTTGTCTTATCTGAAACAGGAGAGAAATATGCATAGACCAAGCACCATTCAATGCCTAATGATGCATTTGTGTCTTACAAACACGCAGGTTTTCTCTTCATAAAGTGTTATTTTATGGACTGGGATCATGTGGATTACTTGTGGATTATTGTGATGTTATTATCAGCTGTTTGGACTCTCATTTTGACGGCACCCATTCACTCCACTCCATTGATGAGCAAGTGACGTAATGCTAAATTTATCCAAATCTGTTATGATGAAGAAACAAATTCATCTACATCTTGGATGACCTGAGGGTTAGTACATTTTAAGCACATTTTCATTTTCGGAGAACTATTCCTTTCAAACTGAGCATATTTTGATTGATTTTATAGATTTTAATTGGACTTTAGATTTTTAAAGGACAGCTTTTATTTTGCTCACTGCAGTCAAGGGATTCTATAGATCTGTAAAAAGGCAGAAGACACAGATGCAGCATGGGTAGTGAGAGTGTTTTCCTGTGCCCCGGGTAAAAACCCACTCAGGTGTGAAATTGAAGATGAAACAGACATGCAGTTATAAGCACCATACAGTGTGGAATTTTGGGTAAACAACTGTATATGTTTAATGCACAATTATAGTAGAAAGCTTACTATATGTATAGTTTTATTTTAGGAGCTTCATTTCAACAGTACATCGTTCAAATAATCTAAAATGCTGGTAAAAGTTGCAATACTCACTCCACTAAGTAATAGGATTAAAAAAAATAAAAATAAAAATAAAAAAAATAATGGAGTAAAAAGCAATAAATAAAAATGCAACTAAAATAGACCACTCATACAACAATCCTGTTTAAGCAAGCATGCAAAACTGTGTATGTGTGTAAGTGTGCCCATGTATTCAGTTGGGGGTGGGATACTGAAAAAAATATGAATTATTGAAAAGAATTTGCTCAGGCTGAAGGTCAGAAACTGGGAGAAGGAACTCCGCGTGATTAAAAATTCATGTTTGCCGAATTGTCTTCCAAGCTTTGTGCTGAGATGGCGAATATGTTTGTATTGAGTACACTCGATTCAACCAATGACAAAACAGATCCGAGCAATAAGGCTGGGTTATAGGCAACAATTGCAAAATGGTTATTGTCTGTGATAAACCATATCATGGTCTGCCTACAGCTCCCACACTGCATTTATAACATATGGAAATAAAGCAATCGTCTGCTGTTTCAGCAGCAGGGTTTTGTTCTGCTGTGGCATCAGCTGAATGAAACTGAAAAATATCCATTTAAAAAGTATTGTAGTATACAAACAGAATTTGCACAATACCGTAGAGGCTTTATACAGGAGGTATGTTGTGAAACAATCTATCTGAATATCTCCTCCTGACGCCAAACTGATTAAATAACAAAAATACAACGAATGGCTGAGAACACCTGAAAATGTGTTTCTGCCACGACATTAAAAAAAGGCTTTTCATATCACACTTTTGACTTTATTTCTCACATTTTGAGTTAATATCTCACAATATTCTTTTTCGGAAACTTGGATTTTATAACAACAACAACAAAAAAATCTGACTTGAAATTCTGAAAGAATGTTTGAAATGTGAGATATAAACTCAAAATTGTGAGATGTAAACTTGGAATTGCAAGAAATACAGCATTCATTCTATGGTGGAAATAAATTTCAGTGTCATTTCAATCGTTCCATATTCTATTTAGTCCATGTGTAAAATAAAATGTTATTCCCTGTTTGTGAAACAATACATGTTATTCATTTGCAAAGCATACAAATGGAATCACAGTACATACAGGCAACTTTCAGTCCAAAATTTCAAAGACTTTTGACTTGTGAAGTAATGTGTGGTCATGGTGGGTTTGGATTTGATCTGTCTGTGTCTTAGAGAGAAGCTCTACTTCTAATTTGGTGGAAGGGAGACTGTGTGGCAGTGAGAATTAACTCATATGAAAGAGATTATGACTTTGATGAATGTTATTCATTATGCACACATCAGCAGCTTTGAAGAAAAAGGACAAACTTGGAGAGAGAGAAAGAGAGAGAGAATGAACATTTGTGTAAGAAGGCAAGACAGATGAGTTGAAATTAATGAGGAAATGGTGTGATAAGAGAAAAGACACTGACAAAAGAAACAGAAAACATAATTAAAGGATTTTTGAACTCATTGTCAAAATAAAGGATATTCTTCAAACAATTTGTAATTATACTAAATATGAAATAATCTGCTTCCCTTTTCTACAGATGGCCACAAGGGGGAGACAACCATCTGAGATCCACAGGCTTTAGAATCTAAAACCTCATATTCTGGTCTTTTTGCTATCAGTGTTAAGAATTAGTGCTCACTGTCTCTTACTTTTACATAAATATATAGATTAAAAGTCCAAAGGACTGTCAGTTGAACTATTTGCCAGTGAAATTAATATAATATGAACTTCACATGTTGCATATGACTGCTAATCGTGCAATTAGATCATAAATCAATAGTGTTAGTTCCTCAGGTCTTAAAGGAACAGCTTTAAAAGAAGTTGCTGATATCAGTGCAACTCAAACATGGTTTGACTGACTTTTGATTACCTCTGATATCATGCTCATGTAAAATGATTTTTAATCTGTTTCACCACCACTGGGGTCTTGTCCTTTAGGCAGAAAATGTGGCAGTTCAATCAAAAGAACAATGTGGGTGAGAGCAGCATTATAGGTTTAGGGCATTTTGAATGGCATGTTGGGAGAGGTACAGTAGAATGTTCTGGTTTTGTCCAAATCCTTAAACAATCAGAGAGAGGTACTGGTCCATATCAAAGTAGCCCAGCTTCACACTGAATTTATTGTGTCAGGTTTAAGATGGTAAGTGTGCAGAGCTGGATCCATTCTGTGTGTACAATCTGAATCTGAACTGGATCACTCAGACTCCTGTGCATGTTGCAAGGCAAATCAACATTCATATCTCAACCTGTCTGGCTTTGCAGGAGGGATCTGCCCTGTGCTGGGGGGAATTCCCTCAAGCCACGGCTGAGGGGTAATTTTTCTTCTGACTAAGGACACGGCGGTCCAACATTCCAGCCCTCATCCCTTCAGTCTGGCACATAGCTCGCTTCCAGGGGATAAGATGCCACTTATTCCCATCACACTAGTGTTAGTACTGGAGTGAGCCAAGAAATAGTCTACCAAGACACACACACACACACACACGTCTGGTTTGCTATCCTTGTGGGGACTCTCCATAGGCGTAATGGTTTTTATACTGTACAAACTGTATGTGCTATTGCCCTACACCAACCCTACACCTAAACCTACCCCTTACAGGAAACTTTGTGCATTTTTAGATTTTCAAAAAAACACCATTTAGTATGTTTTTTAAGCCTTTTGAATTACGGGGACATAGGCAGTGTCCTCATAAACCACCTTCAAATTGTAATACCTCTGTCATACCCATGTCATTATGCAAATTTTGTCCCCGTAAACCACAAAAACCAGAACACACACACACACACACACACACAGATTCACTCTAAAAAAAGTCATTAAAATATGGCCCAATGTGTTGTGTTAATATAAAGAAATAATCCTTATTTATTTATTTATTTTTAACAGGATTGTTTTAACAGGTGTTTTACCATTATTTTGAGTTATGCATTGCATTATGTTGGATGGATGGATGATAGGGTGGGATGAATGGTGAATAGATGGATAATTATAAAGATGTATAGATGGCTTCTTTGAAAGGTTGGAAGATAGAAGTTAGATGAATGAACTGAACAATCAAACAGATTGTTAGATGAAAAAAATGGTTTAAATTGGAAAGATGGATGGATGGATTAATTCTTTGAGTGGCTGGTTTATTGGAATATGGAGATTAGAGATGAGGTTCATCCATGGGTGGATGGATGAACAGATGGAGTGATTACTTCAGAGGCTGATTAGCTGGAAGATGGAGGTTAGATGAATGCATGAGGAAACAAGCAGATTGTTAGATGAAAGAAAACTGTTGGAGGGATGAATGGATGGAATCATTTGAGTGGCTGATTAATTGGAATATGCAGATTAAAGAGATGAATGAATGAATGGTTAGATGATTAATGGATGGATGGTTGAATGAATGGAGTGATTACTGAGAGGCTGATTAGCTGGATGATGGAGGTTAGATGAATGAATGAAGAAACAAGCTGATTTTTTGATGGAAGAAAAATGGTTTGGTTGGATGGATATGGATGGATAGATGGATGAATTATTTGAGTGGCTGATTAATTGGAATATGGAGGTTTGGGAGATGAATGGATGAATGGTTAGATGATTAATGGATGGATGGATGGATGAATAGATGGAGTGATTACTTGAGAGGCTGATTAGCTAGAAGATGGAGGTTAGATGAATGAATGAAAAAACAAGTAGATTGTTAGATGAAAGAAACATGTTTTGGTTGAATGGATGGATGGATGGATGGACGGATGAATTCTTTGAGTGGCTGATTAATTGGAATATGGGGGCTTAAGAGATGAATGAATGAATGAATGGTTAGATAATTTATGGTTGATGAATAGATGGAGTGATTACGTGAGAGGCTGATTAGCTAGAAGATGGAGGTTAGATGAATGAATGAACACAAATATAGATAGTTGCTGCAGATAAATTAATTAATTGTTAGATGATTGTACTTATGGATGGATGGATGGATTATTTGATTGGCTGATTAACTGGAAGATGATTAGATGAACAAACAAACAAACATAGTTAGATGAATGAATAAATGGTTAAATGGTTGAATTAAAGGATGGATGGATGCTTTGACTGGAGATTTTTTGGAAGATGCATGGGTGGATGGATATATGAATAGGCAGATCAATGACTTAAGAAATTAATTAACTGATGGATGAATTTTTTGAATGATTGATTAGAAGGCAGAAGTTAAACAGCATGAACAAAGAGTTGGTGAATAAATGTACAGGAAAATTTAAAGTGGTCCTATTATGCTTTTTCACTTTTTCCACTTCACTTAGTATGCAATGTTGCTGTTTAGGCATGACAACAACAACATCTGCAAGGTTACCAAGCTCAAAATCCACTCCAAAGGGAGATATTCTCTTTAACAGAAAACAACTTTCAAGAACTACAACAAACGGTTCATTTGGACAACAGTACGTTTCTTCCGGATATTGTGAAATCACAATGTTACTCATTTAAATAATCCCCGCCCACGAGCGATGCGTTTTCTCCTTGGGCCAGCTAAGCAATCAGAGTGCATTTCGTGTTTCAGAAAGAGGAGCTTCATCAAAACAGGAACTATACAGGATGTTTGAGACAGACTGGGAAGAGAACAGCTGCAATAATGTAAAATATGTAAAAATAAAAAATAAAAAAAAGAATTTTTTGGAACAATCAAGCATGAAAACCTATTCTAGTACACCCCAAAAACCAAATCAAGACTTCATAAAAGGGCATAATAGGACCCCTTTAAATATGCTTGATAGGACATAGAACATTCACCAGTATAAAGGGATAAAAAGATAAAACTTCTAAACAAAAACCACAGTGTAAAGTGACATTCTGTGCAGGATGAACAGATTTCAGAGAGGTGAGCCGAACAGCAACACCTGCCCACACTTCTCATGCTTTATCTTTCCTCACCAGCCTCGAGTGTCACCAAATAACCTGTAATCCTCTTAACTTCATTCACACAGCTCACTCTGTCTGGAGCTGCTGCATTTTAAATAACAACTTAAATATCCTCATGCGCTTCCTTGCATGTTTTCCTAAATGCATTAGCGCTCATTGTTTGATTTTGAAGAGATTGTTTGTTATGTTTGTTTCTCAGAGTGCATTTGCTTCCTTATTGTGTGAAAGCGCTGGATCAAAGACTTCCTGTCCGGAGCTCTGGGGAGCGGCTGACTGGACTTTCACGCACTTGATCGTTTTGGGGGTGGAGATAATTTGATTTAATTTCATCGGCTTGCCTGAATCATGTTGTGTCTGGGGAGGAAATTGATGATGTCTGAGGTATTAACGTGCCGTGACACAGAAATATATGAACATATACACAAACACACACATAGAGATGAGTTTGTCTCGTTTCTCATGACCTTGAATGTCCTCAGCTGTGGAGGCAGAGATAGCCAGTACACTTTACTGTGGGAAATGAACAACTCTTTTGGTCTCTCTAGTTCTTCACTTTCCTTCAGTTCCTGTAATAATTAACTTTAAAGTCAACATGAAATCAAAACTGATTATCTTTCTTGTATTAATACACATTCCTGATTTTTTTTGCGAATGATTCATCAGTGTGTGTTATTCCAAAAAGAGAAAACTGTTTGCCCTTGTAATCCTTCATCAGTATATAATTACTTGCTTAGGCTCTGAAACCACTTTCCTTTTCAGTAAAACAACATAGTATCAACATTTTAGATTTATTAACTTAAAAAATACAAATAAAAAAATTATATATATATATATATATATATATATATATATATATATATATATATATATATATATATATATATATATATCATTAACTGACATGTAAAGGCAAAAACTACAACAACAACAACTTTTTAACTTCCAAAAACAGATTTATCACTATACTGTATATATGAATGAATGAATGAATGATGCATTTATATAGCGCTTTTATTGTGTATTGCCATACACCCAAAGCGCTTTACAATCATGTGAGGGGTCTCTCCTCAACCACCAACAGTGTGCAGCATCCACTTGGATGATGTGACGGCAGCCACAGGACAACGGCACCAGTGCGCTCACCACAGACCAGCTACAGGTGGAGAGGAGAGAGAGAGAGAGAGAGAGAGTCGTAGAGCCAATCAAGTGGATGGGGATTATTAAGAGGCCATGATTGACAAGGGCTAGTGGAGGGAATCTGGCCAGGACACCGGGGATACACCCCTACTCTTTTACGAGAAGTGCCATGGGATTTTTAGTGACCACAGAGAGTCAGGACCTCGGTTTAACGTCTCATCCGAAAGACGGATGAGTCTTTATATATTTACCGTTAACCAATTGACAGGTTTAGTATAGCATTTTTGCAGTCTTTTACCATTAAAATTACACTATTTTTATTTATTTATTTATTTATTTTTACAGTGTGATCATTATGTTGCTGTTTGATTTGCAGAAGACTTTGTCTTCCTGACTCCAGGAGTTCATGCTCTTGAGTTGCACTTAGTCTGAACTACCAAGGATGCAAGTCCGAACTTGGCATACTGTACTTTGTATTAAGAAATGACTTTTCTCTCCAAAACCCCAACATTGAAGCCAATCTTATGTCAGCAAACCCAACATTCAAAATCATTCATGGCAGAGAACGTTTCTGATTGAATAGCTTTCTGATTGGCTAAAAAAAAAAAGTGGGTTGGCCCCCTGACTTTAAAGGGATAGTTCACCCAAAAATGAAAATTCTGTCAAAAATTACTCATGTCATTCAATTACTCCAGAGTGCAATCTGGACGACTGGGGCGGGGCGACACGTGTCGCTCCGACCACCCCCGATTCCATTGGTTTATAACACGCCAAATCTTATTGGTGTAGACCCGAGCATGCACATTCATTTGTGTACGATTTTGTAATTGATTTGGCCATATTACAGAAATAACATGTGCTAACTCTAGAATCATATGCCTATCTTAATTATTATCTGTTTAGTAACCATGGTAATTTAAGTCTGAAGAAGTCATTGTTTACAAATAAACTCTTGACGACGACACCCCCCAGTTATTTAGGCTGAATAGCGTTTCATTCATATTTCCTTGAGGATCGGCAGGCCACGGATCAGCACTAAGTTGGGATTTTATACGTAAATGATGATAATTTACTATATTTTAGAGATGGACAAACACAAACCTTAGCGGCTGATTTTACGTTTTAAAGCACAGCCGTTTTTTTGTTGTTCTTTAAAGAGATGAGTTATAGCCTACGTTGCTCAATGCGTCACAAACTTGTAGGTTAAGCTCAATGTTTCCTTGTTTATATCTTAATAAAATATTTGAGCCTATATTGATTCTCTTACAGTTTTTAAAGGTTCCTATCTAATGGTAAATAAGTGTCCGTGACATCAGATATTAAAAATCCAATTATTTATGTATCCTCAACCTCATTGTGTGTGCGTGTTGTAATCTATGTACGGGATGAATTTAGATTCAGTTATTAACACTCGATCATTGTGCCCATATAGACCTGCATAACTATTGAATATTAAATCACTCAGAGCTGTAAATCTGTGCAATAGGTACGTGAGCACTTTTAACGAGTAAAAGAGACCTTCTCTGAGATTAATATTTTTTTATTTATTAAAGACTATAATAACTACTAAAAATCTAAAATCAGTAGGCCTAATATAGTACAGTGATTCCTGGTTCTTTCTAGCCATAAAACCAGTAATTTAATTTGTGCATATAGCCTATATATAAAAGTATAAATAAAATTTTTGCAGAGAAAATGTACATTTATTGCTTAAATACGCACTAAAGCACATTAATAATAACATTTGTTGTAGGTCAGATTTAATAACAGCTGTTTTAGTAAACAAAAACATTTAAAATAGGCCTATATGCAAAAAAAAAAAAAAAATAATAATATATTCCCATTATCCACACATAAAACACCAGTTCACGCTGATGGACTATTTGGTATTATTGTCTTAATTTGTCACCGCAGTTGTTCTTTAAAATAAAACCATTTGTGGGTTTGTCCTATGTCTTATTGAACTACAGTGAATTATCATCATATCCTAAGTTTTTGCTTATCCACCGATCCTAAAATAAAGAATATTGGCTACATATAAATATACATTATACAAAACAGCTAAATCTCAAACAGTGGATCATTTTTATCAACATCAACCAGCTAAAACTGCTCAATGTTTAAGTAGGTCTGCTTCGTGTACAGTGAAAAGTGCAATAATATCTGACTTCATTTAACGTACAACCCACCTGTTGAGATTGAGGACCACTATTTACGTTCATCACACAGAAACATAACTAATATTTCTCATAGGTGAGGCTATTTATAGCATAGGTAGGACTATATTATGGCCACAAATTAAGAATTTGTTCCCCAGACTGAATTCGTGAGCCGCTCATATTACACAGTTCTGTTCTGCCCGAAGTACTCGGACACCAAGCGTTTGATAGGAACTTAATCTAACTAATTCGTCATAAGTAAAAAAAAAAAAACACATTTGCTAATTGATTCTTACTAAAATCGCTGTTGTTAGCATTTAATGTTTCTGTAGTACAGACAAACAGTGTAGATCATTCATAAAAACGTATATAAAAGAATGCTCATGCGCAAACGTCTACACCAATAAGATCTGCTGTTAGGGTTTCATTGGTTATTATAAACCAATGAAATTGGGGGTGGGCGGAGCGACACGTGTTGCCCCACCTGGACCATCGTCCAGGGTGCACTGTGGGGCTACTCATGTCATTCCAAACCCATAAGACCTTTGTTTATCTTTAGAACACAAATTAAGATATTTTTTATGAAATCCGAGAGCTTTCTGACCCTCCATAGACAGCAATGCAACTACCACATTCAAGGCCCAGAAAGGAAGTAAGGACATCATTAAAATAGTCCATGTGACATCAGTGGTTCAACCGTAATTTTATGAAGCTATCCCTTTAACTTCTGAAATATCATGTAATCTAATCATGTATTATTCAAATTGAAAAAAAAAAAATAAATAAAATAAAATAAAAAATAAATAAAAAAGACATGACTGGACGACTGGAGACTGTTATTGGAAAACCACACTGTCTTTACTTTATTGTTCTTGATGTGGCCAGATTTTTAGGTCAAAACATGTTGCACATTAGGTCATGCATTTCCAGGCTTTTCCCCTGGAAAACAATCAGCATTTGACACAAACCTGCTGGACTTGGACCCAGACATTGGCACTAACTGCCACCTGCCCCTTCTCTACTATTGGTGCCCAGCACCACCTGCACCCTTGATCCGTGAGGGCAGCTGCTCCTGATGACCTTTCACCCAGCAGCTGCGCTCAGAAGAGTCAGTCCAGCTATTATCACTGCAATCATGGGGATTCAGTGAGGGAGAAACCGGGGCCCTTGATGTACTCACTGCTCCATTTACTACACCTGCCACCTTTAACACAAAGCATTAAATCTGAATAGGTTTCCTTGAGGATCATAATAAACTTCCTAGAACAAATTACCATTGTGAGTATAATTTTTTTAAATAACTGAGGAAGAATAATAATGTTCCAACCAACAGTCATTTAAGGAAAGTGGTTAATCTAATATAATCAACCTGCTGTCTTGGTGCTGGGTAATTGTCTTAAAAAAAAAAACATTAAAGGATAGTTACCCAAAAATGAAAATTCTGTCATAATTTAATCAGTCATGTTATTGCATGTATGTATGTATGTATGTATGTATGTATGTATTGATTGATTGATTGATTGATTCATTATTATTAGTATTTTGTACTCTCCATTTTCATTTTTAGTTAGTTTGGCAATTAGTTTTATATAATCATGCCGTGAACCTTATGTCAGTGTTCCCACTCTTTTATGAACACCAGCTTCAGGTACTTTCAAGAAGCGTGGGAACCCATGAATTCAACATTTAAATCAAGATTATGAAGTGTAACAGTAATTTCCTCTTTTGTTATCAATACAGCCAACAGATGGTAATAGATCTGAAAAGTACTGAGATGTGTGGCTTCTTTGGATTCAATTGCATTGTACATTAATGGGACATCTTACCATCTCACCGAACAGAAACAAATACTGTATTGAAAATACTGAAACTAACAAATTGTTTTACCAGCATGATAGATTGGTACAGGGCTGCTGCCGGCCAAATGGGTGCCCTAAGCAGGATTGTGTTGTTGTGCCCCCTTCCTCAAATGTTATGGAAGTAAACAACAAAAAAAAAAAAAAAAAAAAAAACAACAAAAAATGCCTACTATAGGGGTCAAAAAGGAACTTTAATAAAATATAAAAGTAAATAAATAAATTGTAATTAAATTGCATTATTTACAAATTACAATTATAGCTCTAGACAGTTACCTGTGGCTATGATTTTATTAATGCAGTTGTCTAATTGATTTTGTAGTCTCAAGCATTCAGAAATCACGCAAAAGAAAATTAAGCAGTTTTACTATGATAAATACATGGTTCATTTTTGTAAGGGTTGTGATCTCCACATGTTTTATGTTGAAGAAATTATAGAGGCTGTGTCATCTATATCAAAAAGGTGGCCAACAATTAAAGATTAAGTGGATATTTGAATTAAATGTTTGGTCAATAGCCTATTAAACAAGGATATGATCGTCCTGTAGCTAAGTGTAGCAGCAGCAATGACCAGGACTTTGGCTCCTTTGCAGGCATTTGTAATAACATGTAATGTTGAAAAAAAAAATAAATAAAATAAAATAAAAAATAAATAAAAAGACATGACTGGACGACTGGAGACTGTTATTGGAAAACCACACTGTCTTTACTTTATTGTTCTTGATGTGGCCAGATTTTTAGGTCAAAACATGTTGCACATTAGGTCATGCATTTCCAGGCTTTTCCCTGGAAAACAATCAGCATTTGACACAAACCTGCTGGACTTGGACCCAGACATTGGCACTAACTGCCACCTGCCCCTTCTCTACTATTGGTGCCCAGCACCACCTGCACCCTTGATCCGTGAGGGCAGCTGCTCCTGATGACCTTTCACCCAGCAGCTGCGCTCAGAAGAGTCAGTCCAGCTATTATCACTGCAATCATGGGGATTCAGTGAGGGAGAAACCGGGGCCCTTGATGTACTCACTGCTCCATTTACTACACCTGCCACCTTTAACACAAAGCATTAAATCTGAATAGGTTTCCTTGAGGATCATAATAAACTTCCTAGAACAAATTACCATTGTGAGTATAATTTTTTAAATAACTGAGGAAGAATAATAATGTTCCAACCAACAGTCATTTAAGGAAAGTGGTTAATCTAATATAATCAACCTGCTGTCTTGGTGCTGGGTAATTGTCTTAAAAAAAAAACATTAAAGGATAGTTACCCAAAAATGAAAATTCTGTCATAATTTAATCAGTCATGTTATTGCATGTATGTATGTATGTATGTATGTATGTATTGATTGATTGATTGATTCATTATTATTAGTATTTTGTACTCTCCATTTTCATTTTTAGTTAGTTTGGCAATTAGTTTTATATAATCATGCCGTGAACCTTATGTCAGTGTTCCCACTCTTTTATGAACACCAGCTTCAGGTACTTTCAAGAAGCGTGGGAACCCATGAATTCAACATTTAAATCAAGATTATGAAGTGTAACAGTAATTTCCTCTTTTGTTATCAATACAGCCAACAGATGGTAATAGATCTGAAAAGTACTGAGATGTGTGGCTTCTTTGGATTCAATTGCATTGTACATTAATGGGACATCTTACCATCTCACCGAACAGAAACAAATACTGTATTGAAAATACTGAAACTAACAAATTGTTTTACCAGCATGATAGATTGGTACAGGGCTGCTGCCGGCCAAATGGGTGCCCTAAGCAGGATTGTGTTGTTGTGCCCCCTTCCTCAAATGTTATGGAAGTAAACAACAAAAAAAAAAAAAAAAAAAAAAACAACAAAAATGCCTACTATAGGGGTCAAAAAGGAACTTTAATAAAATATAAAAGTAAATAAATAAATTGTAATTAAATTGCATTATTTACAAATTACAATTATAGCTCTAGACAGTTACCTGTGGCTATGATTTTATTAATGCAGTTGTCTAATTGATTTTGTAGTCTCAAGCATTCAGAAATCACGCAAAAGAAAATTAAGCAGTTTTACTATGATAAATACATGGTTCATTTTTGTAAGGGTTGTGATCTCCACATGTTTTATGTTGAAGAAATTATAGAGGCTGTGTCATCTATATCAAAAAGGTGGCCAACAATTAAAGATTAAGTGGATATTTGAATTAAATGTTTGGTCAATAGCCTATTAAACAAGGATATGATCGTCCTGTAGCTAAGTGTAGCAGCAGCAATGACCAGGACTTTGGCTCCCTTTGCAGGCATTTGTAATAACATGTAATGTTGAAAAAAAAATAAAATAAATAAATAAAATGACAACAATAGACACCATCACAAAATTTGTAATGGTTTTAGTGGTTATAATGGGACTTGTATTGGTTTTAATGGAAACTGTAATGGGCCCAGTTGGTCTCTACTGGTAATTGGTCACCTTCTATTGGTGGCTTGTCAAAACCAATAAATCCTAATGGAATATGTCCCAAAACACACTACAGAAAACCATTTTCAAAGTTGATGGTTTGTAATGTTTGTAATGGTATTTGTGATTTATTTGTGATTCATTTGTGATGGTATTAGAATTTTTTTGTGATGGCCCTACTGTTTTTTTTTTTTTTTTGCCTCATTGTTTTTATATAATGCATTTTAAAGGCAGTTGTTGGCTTAGGTTTATTTTTATAACCACAAAAATATTATCTTAATACTTTGTAAATTATTATTTGAAGTAACAAAACCATGGTTAATTTGCGGTTCCAATGGCTGCAAGAACCATGATTTATTTTTTATTTTTTTCGTTTGTTTTATTCGTGTTAAAAAAAAATCATGGCTAACTTTTTTAAGTGAACATGGGAACTCGGAGAGAATATTAGATGAGTTGGTGGTGGTGAAATTCCTACCGACATTAAAACACGTAACCTCAACACCTAAAAAATTTTCACGGGATTATGATTGTAGCCTACCTGAAAGTGAGGCACGGGCTTCGTTTCCATCTTTTCTTGGCGGCAGATTGCTGATATCTTTTCACGGGCATAGTTGTCTATCAATTATGATCATTTGCATTCAGCCACGAACATGATGCGAGCGGTCGCGGGAATGGCTCTTATATTATTATTATTTTTTTTTTTTTTGAGCAACTGTGATGGTGCCCCCCAGGGAGCTGGTGCCCTACGCAAACTGCGTACTCTGTGTATAGGGAGCGGCGGTACTGGATTGGTACATGTGAACAAAAAACTCACACATATCTGTGAACAACCCCAAATAGGGATGGGTATCGTTTACATTTTATTGATACCGATGCCGATATCAATACTGCTTATCGATACCGGTACTTATCGATATTGTTATCGATACTTTTTGGTGCAAAAAGATATGATGTGAAACGTTGTTGAAAATTTCAAGTTATTTTATTACAGCTGAACTTTAGAAACTGTTGTCATCATTTACTCACTCTCAAGTTGTTTTAAACCTGAATGAGTTTCTTTATTCTGTTAAACATAAAAGTTATTTTGAAGAATGTATTAATTTTTATTCTTGTGCTGAACACAAAAGAAGATATTTTGAAGAATGTTGGTAACCAAAAGGTTGCTGGTCCCCGGTGAATTCCTTTTTTTTTTTTCTATCAAAGTCATTAGGGACCAGCAGCTGTTTGGTTACCAACATTCTTCAAAATATCTTATTTTGTGTTCAGCATAAGAATAAAAATTAATACAGGTTTGGTACAACATGACAGTGAGTAAATAATGAGAATTAAAATTTTTGGATGAACTATCCCTTTAATGAAAACGTCAGAGCAGCACGCGAATGAAATGTTTAACCGGCAAGGCTTTAAACTAAAGCACATGCAAATAATGTACTTTTGTGATTGCGAATAAGTGCAGTGTCTCGTGAGTGTAAATCTACCACTGAACATTTGATGTTAATGTGTCTCGTGAGTTGCAGTTGGAGCTGGAGCTGGGAGACATAGTAAATACAGCGCATTGCTTGAGGTAGATGTTGTGTTTTGTTCAGGGCTTAATTTGTGCCGGAACAAAATCCGAAATCCGAACCGGCACCTCATTTTGTCGGATCCCCCTCCTCATGCACCAAGATGAAAGACGTTTGTGCTGACCTATAGTGTGCATATATGAAAAATCTATAATTCTATAATGACCATGTTTGCGGCACATCTAAATTTGAAATAAAGAACCTGAGCGCGCAAAAGACGCAACATGTGCACTTCTCTGCTCTCACAAGGCATGCACGGATCCAATAGCTTATAGCCTACACATGCGATTTCTTTCTCGACTGTTCACACTTACTTAAGAAAAAACCTGGATATTCGCCAGAACGGCAATTTTGTGTGTATTTGGCCACTTAGGCAGCCTAATTGTTTGTAAATGTTTCATTATATTATAGAGTTGCCTCCTTTGTTCACTATTACACTACTGCATATATTGCATCTGATGCTGCAATCGCTTAGTTTTGTCACGTGAGCCCACACTTTCGAACGTTTCACTCTTGCCGGCACTGATTGCGCGCAAACACACACTGCACACGTGCACTGATATCACACACACGTCGAGTAAACGACGGCCACATAATTCAGTGAAGTGAAATGACAAGCAGCAGCTTTAAAGTTCTTACGGACGCTGCAAGCTTTCCGTACTCGGAAATTCTAACGCATGTGTACGATTCAACCAAATGTCTGCTTTGTCACGATCAATCTGAAGGATGCATATTTTCATATTCAGATCATCAAGAGACACAGGAAGTTCCTCAGATTAGCTTTAGAGGGCAAAGCGTATCAACACCGTGTTCTTCCTTTCGGATTAGCCCTGGCTCCACAAACCTTCACGAAATGCATGGATGCAGTTCTGGCCCTGTTGCGGCTCCAAGGCGTTTGTGTGCTAAATTACCTGGACGGTTGGCTGGTATTAGCGCAATCACAGACTCAAGCACGCTCTCATCGAGATTTTGTGCTAAACCATCTAAGCAGCCTGGGCTTATGCACGAATCTCCAGTGTTTAGATCTGGATTCTCGCACGGTTGTCTCCCCCCCACATTCAGTCATTCACGTCATGCCTTCGCCACTTCAAAGCAGGCCGTACAGTGACAGTGACTTTGTGCCTCAGATTTTTGGGTCTAATGGTGGCAGCGTCCCCTGTAATCCATCTAGGCTTACTTCACATGCGCCTATTTCAATGGTGTACAAAAAGCCAAAGGATTTCTCCCCATTGTCATCCGCATCGAACGATTTCGGTGACACAGAGGTGTGTTCTGACGTTAAAGACCCGGATGTCGTCCAAATTTCTCCAAAGAGGAGTTCGATTGGGGACCTGTTTCCGCCACAAGACTGTCACGACGGACGCATCATTGACAGGTTGGGAGGCTGTTTGTCAATGACGCCCAGCCCACGGAACATGGACGGAGGCACAGCGAGGGTGGCACATAAACAGATTGGAGCTGCTAGCGTCTTTCTAGCTCTCCAACAATTTGCAAAACTACTGAACGGCCATCATGTGTTAGTCAGGACGGACAACACGACGGTTGTGTCGTATTTGAATCACCAAGGAGGATTACGCTCTCGCCCCCTATGCAGGCTGGCGAGGAATGTCCTTCTGTGGACTCAGAACAGGTGTCTGTTGATCCGAGCACCTGAACTTCAGAGCGGATATGCTCTTGAGACAGAGCCTGGAGGAAGGGGAATGGAGGCTGCACCCCCAAACGTTGAGCTACATATGGCGAGTGTTTTGAGAAGCGGAAGTGGACTTATTCACATCGAGCACGACTACGCATTGCCCGCTATGATTCTCCCTATCCCCTCCATCGCCCCTGGGACTGGACGCTCTAGCCCATGAGTGGCCCAGAACCAGTTTGTATGCCTTTCCTCCGATTCAGCTAATTCCAGGGGTGCTATCCAGAATACGGTCGGACAGCGTGAAGCGGCTGCTGCTGGTAGCCCTGTGGTGGCCCAGTCAGCCGTGGTTTGCGGAACTGATCAGTCTTTTAGTGGGCTCTCTGTGGGAGATTCCCCTCAGACAGGACATGCTGTCGCAAGCACAGGGAATGATCTGGCAGCCACGGCCAGATTTATGGAAACTGTGGGTGTGGCCTCTGAGCGGAGTGAGTTAATATGTCCCGGTCTTTCAGCGGAGGCTACCGAGACTATAATTAACTCTAGAGCGGTTTCTACGAGACCTTTATATGCCTTCAAATGGAAACTGTTTACTACCTGGTGTAGACGTTGTGATATGGATCCAGCTTACTGCCCCGTCGCTTCAGTGCTGGAGTTTCTTCAAAGCCGTTTCTCAGAGGGAGTAATGCCAGCCACTCTTAAAGTATACGTGGCAGCCATACCCGTTAACCACGCGTACATAGACGGCGTTTCAGTGGGCCGTCATCCCCTGGTCTCTCGATTTATGCAGGGTTCACGATGGCTGCGGCCTTTCCGCCCTGCACGAGTTCCATCATGGGATCTGACCATTGTATTACAAGGGCTATCAGGACATTTGTTTGAGCCCTTGGAAACTGTGACTGAGAAAATTCTGACTCTAAAAACAGTCCTATTGTTAGCTTTATCCTCCCTCAAGAGAGTTGGGGATTTACAAGCTCTTTCAATCTCACCTTCATGCATGGACTTCACACCAGGATTGGTGAAGGTTTTGCTGCGACCAAGGCTTGATTATATTCCTAAAGTCACTTCGAATCGTTTTCGCTTCCAGCAGGTGGTCTTGAAAGCTTTCTCCCCCAAGGAGGCGGGGTCAGAATATCTAAACCTTTGTCCTGTGAGGGCGCTGAAGATCTATGTTGATCTTACAGACCAATGGCCTGAGTCCGACCAGCTGTTCGTCTGTTCTGGGAGTAAAAATAAAGGTTGTGCTGTCACAAAACAACGCATGTCCCATTGGCTGGTTGAGGCTATATCCTTAGCTTATGAGGCAAGTCGGCTCGCTTCGCCTTTAGGAATCCGAGCTCATTCCACGAGGGCGGTAACTTCGTCGCAAGCCTTCCTTAGTGGATCTTCTATGGATGATATATGTGCTGCGGCAGGATGGTCCTCACCGAGCACTTTCGTCAAATTCTACAGCCTGAATATGAGGACGGCCCCTGGCTCCCGGGTTCTTTCCGCTTGAGCAGATGCTTTCCTCGGATCCCAGCTATCTCGGGTACGTCAGGCGTGATGGTATAGCATTCCCAAACAGTGACGTCACCGCAGCATTGAAGTGACCTATGAAATGGAACATCTCGGCTATGTATGTAACCACAGTTCCCTAAATAGGGAACGAGATGCTGCGGTTCAGGCCGTTCCAAACCTTTGATAGTGTTTCTTTAGTCCATGTAATCTGAGCGAAATTGCCAATAGGCCAATAGGATTGGCGGGATGGTACAGGGCTTCAGACATTTGTCACACCAAAGGGTGTTCCCATACGGTGATGTCACTGCAGCATCTTGTTCCCTATTCAGGGAACCGTGGTTACATACGTAACTGAGATGTTTTCCATTGTTTTCAGTTGTTTGTCTTAATATAACCCTTTCACACGTGAGTTTAAAATATTCTAGCTGAGCCCCCAGCGTGAGTTTTTTAGAATGTATAGCCTTATTGTTTCCATGGCGACGTGTCATGCTTGTCATGTGACACAATAGCGCTGTATGACACATGGATGGCTTTTATTTTGTTTTTCCTTTTTTGATTATATATTCACAAACATACTCACTATATTATGAAATATCTTATATAGGCGTAAATCCCGGGGGGGGACAGGACCCCCCCATCTGAGGGTTGTCCCCCCTAAAAATATCATTACAAGCAACTCTGTGTAATGAAAATAATATAATGGACATATACTTAAAATAACTGTGTGAGTAGTAAAACAAAATAAACGCAAAAAAACGTTTTAAGTTCAGAAATGTTTTGATTCCCCCCTCAATTGCCTCACAGTGGTTTGGTCCAAGGCCTGCTTTCCTCTTTTACCGATACACACACACACACGAGTCCGGTCACTCTGGTGGGAGAGAGCAAGTTCCTCAGTAACAGTTAGTTATGTGTAAGTAACTTAGGCTGTCAAGGCTATTTTATTCTCTAAACATCGGGTGAAATGATTCTTTCTCTTTAATACAGATGATGCTGGATCATTAATAAATTAGTTATGACAAAAAAATTATGATATCCAATGTTTTTTCTATGAGCGATTATAAGGTTAACAAGCTTAATACCGTAGCTTGTCACCCACTACAACTAACACGGCGATAAGCCTATGTGTGAACTGATATTTGGCTAATATTGTAGACCTACCGATGTGTTGGGTTTTGCTCAATATGATGTTAAGTGGCAGATCAGTGGGCTTAATGCGGTTGAATATCTAAAGAGACGTACTCGGTTTCAGACGAAACCTAAAATACTATGGAGGACACAAAATAATAATGATAATTATACCCATATATGAACCATATGAACCAAACTCATATTTATACACAGTCCATGCTATGTGCATGCTGTGTACACATATCTATCCTTACAAGTACAATTTTGGCTGTATTATTTGTGTCCCCTTCAAAAATTGCTCTTGAGAAATTTTATGTTTATTGTCCCCCCCTACTGTTAGTTTAAATTTACGCCCCTGGATATTCCTATTCTGAAATATATGCAAGTAAATGTATTTGGTAGTTTAAATACTTTTATAATGATGGTGTTGATCTATACCGGGTGATGGGCGCCGCCATGTTTGTTCGCACTGAATTCCAGCTGTGGGATTAACAACACGTAAATTAATCCTCGCTTCCCGAAACACGTTAAAGTAAATCTACGGTTAAACTGGGAGAAGAGCAGAGTAAACTTTAAAGTTATCTACACAATCTGTATATGATATCAATAAATCATGTCGTCAGATTATATTTGTAAGGATCATTATTGCTTCCATAGACATCAGCTTGTATTTTACAAACTATAAATGAATGGTTTTGCTAGTATGTATGTGTATTTAAATGTCTGACATCTAAAATAAGCATTATATGGTTGAAAATACTGAATAAGTGATAATATGACAAGCGCTCGCGCGTCTGATCTAGCTCCGCGCCAGAAAGCAGATTTGAATTCAGCAGTTGATGACGTGACTCGCTGAACGTTCTAATCACACCAGTGTGATCGTACGCTCCAGGGACCAGCCAAGACTGATCACACCGGTGTGATCGTACGTGTTAAAGGGTTAATGGTTTGCATGCATTTGTAATAAATAGAAATAATTTTATATATATTTTTACTTTCATTGGGGTACCTAACCTTACCACAATTCGCGCAGAGACTGCAGCAGCACACAGGAAATCTTTACGGCGGACGGAGACGCGATCGCGTCTGTTCCTCTCACAAGTCACAAATCAATCGTTTTGCCTCGGAAGACTTGGAATATTAATACTTTTTAAATAAATTATGACGGTAGTTGTATCTGCCTGCTATATCTTGTGTTTTATTAACAGATGGTAGGTTTAGGGCAGGGGTGCCCAAACTCGGTCCTGGAGGGCCGGTGTCCGGCAGAGTTTAGATCCAACCCCAGTTAGACACACCTGAACCAGCTAATCAAGCTCTTACAAGGCATACTAGAAACTTCCCGGCAGGTGTGTTGAGGCAAGTTGGAGTTAAACTCTGCAGGACACCGGCCCTCCAGGACCGAGTTTGGGCACCCCTGCCCTGGTTTAGACTGGAGTAATGATGCTGAAAATACAGCTTTGATCACAGGAATAAATTACGTTTTACAATATAGTCATAAAAAACATATTTTACAGGAGACACGGAACATCCAAACAGACAATTTGACATTTAACAGCTGACATGGAGACAGGGAAACACAGGGCTTATAAACAGAAGGAAATCAAATGAGGAGAACTGTAACAGGTGGGGAACAAATCAAACACAGCTGGAGACTAATACACTAATAATCTAAGGAACAGGAACAAACCAAATATGGGCACGAGAGGAGGGGAAACACAAGACAGGACTGACATTACTCCCCCCTCCCGGAAGGCGCGTCCCGCGCCCAGCAACATCCACGGGGAGGGGGGGTGGGCGCTCTGGAGGCCTCTAGGGACCAGGAGACACAGACGACCTCCAGGGCGGCGCCCGTTCCGGGAGCCATGGCGGATCAGGGGACTCGGGATGCCATGGCGGATCTGCCTCCGAGACCTCGGCCCCAGCCCCCACCTCGGCCTCTCTGGCAGGGGCCCTACTACCCCCCCCCAAAATTTTCCTGGGGAAATTAGAGGTGGTCTTGGGCTGGGGTTCAGGGGAAGCGGACTCTTGGGAGCGCCTTAGTGGCGGAGGCACGGGGGGGCGCTCTGGCAGCGCGGAGCTGGATGGGACCAGCGGAGACTCTTGGGAGCGCCTTCGTGGCGCAGGCACTGGGGGGCGCTCTTGCAGCGCGGATTCTGGGCGGCGCTCTTGCAGCGCGGTGACAGGGAGGCGCCGTGGCGCAGGCACAGGGGGCGCTCTTGCAGCGCCGGATTCTGGGCGGCGCTCTTGCAGCGCGGTGACAGGGAGGCGCCTTCGTGGCGCAGGCACTGGGAGGCGTTCTGGCAGCGGAGCTGGACGGGACCAGCGGGGACCCTTGGAAGCGCCGTGGTGCAGGCACTGGGGGGCGCTCTTGCAGCGCGGATTCTGGGCGGCGCTCTTGCAGCGCGGTGACAGGGAGGCGCCTTCGTGGCGCAGGCACAGGGGGGCGCTCTTGCAGCGCGGATTCTGGGCGGCGCTCTTGCAGCGCGGTGACAGGGAGGCGCCTTCGTGGCGCAGGCACTGGGAGGCGTTCTGGCAGCGCGGAGCTGGACGGGACCAGCGGGGACCCTTGGAAGCGCCTTCGTGGTGCAGGCACTGGGGGGCGCTCTTGCAGCGCGGATTCTGGGCGGCGCTCTTGCAGCGCGGTGACAGGGAGGCGCCTTCGTGGCGCAGGCACTGGAAGGCGCTCTGGCAGCGCGGAGCTGGACGGGACCAGCGGGGACTCTTGGAAGCGCCTTCGTGGTGCAGGCACTGGGGGGCGCTCTTGCAGCGTGGATTCTGGGCGGCGCTCTTGCAGCGCGGTGACAGGGAGGCGCCTTCGTAGCGCAGGCACCGGGGGGCGCTCTGGCAGCGCGGAGCTGGACGGGACCAGCGGGGACTCTTGGAAGCGCCTTCGTGGCGCAGGCACTGGGGGACGCTCTGGCAGCGCGGTGCTGGACGGGACCAGCAGGGACTCTTGGAAGCGCCCTCGTGGCGCAGGCATTGGGAGGCGCTCTGGCAACGCGGAGCTGGACGGGACCAGCGGACACTCTTGGAAGTGCCTTCGTGGCGCAGGCACGGGGCGCTCTGGCAGCGCGGTGCTGGACGGGACCAGCGGGAACTCTGGAGGGGCCGGCACTGGCGGGCTCTTGCGAGGGGCCGGCACTGGCGGGCTCGCCACACTCTCCGCCGGCGGGCTTACCTCGGCCGCGAACGGCGGCTGGTGAGACGGAGCCGCGGACGGCGGCGGGCTTTCGTGGGCCGCGAACGGCGGCGGGCTTTCGTGGGCTGCGAACGGCGGCTGGTGACACTGAGCCGCGGACGGCGGCGGGCTTTCGTGGGCCGCGAACGGCGGCTGGTGACAGTGAGCCGCGGACGGCGGCGGGCTTACGTGAGTTGCGGCTGGTGAGGTGGAGCCGCGGACGGCGGCGAGCTTTCCTGGGCCACAAACGGCGGCTGGTGAGGGGGAGCCGCGGACGGCGGCGAGCTTTCCTGGGCCACAAACGGCGGCTGGTGAGGGGGGGCCGCGGATGGCGGGCTAGTTCCGGCTCGGGCCCGGACGCTTCCCAGACACCAGTAAATACCCTCTCTCCAACACAGTCCCGTGGTGTCTGGGAGCTCCATGGGATGGTGGAGACTGGCTCCGAGCCAGAAAAGGTGGAGGATGCCCGCGTCCTCCAGCGGCATTCCCCTCGCGAGCTTACAGGCGTATGTCCCCTGCTCGGATCGAGTCGATCCTCACGGAAGTCAGGGGAGTGAAAGAAGGCCAGTCACTCACTGTCAAGCAGTTTCAGAGACTGCTGGGTCTGATGGCAGCTGCGTCCAACGTGATGTCCCCTCTGGTACTCTCTAGTTCACCCAGCTCCATTGGGGCTGGATGCCATGGTACAGACGTGGCCGAGGCTTCGTCTGTACGCTTTTCCCCCGATTGCTCTACTCCCGGAGTTCTGGAGAGAGTGCGCCGGGACAGGGTTCGGCTCTTGCTAGTAGCCCCGTTCTGGCCGGGCCGAGTATGGTTCTCGGACCTGATTTCTCTCCTCGACGGCTCTCCATGGGAGATTCCCGTCAGGAGGGATCTCCTCTCACAGGCAGGAGGCACTCTGGTGCACCCCCGCCCGGAGTTATGGAAATTGTGGGTGTGGCCCCTCATTGCTTCCGGTCTCTCAACCGAGGTTGTGTAGACCATCCTCCAGTCCAGAGCTCCCTCTACGAGGAAACTGTACTCCCTGAAGTGGAGACTCTTCACTTCATGGTGCAGAGATCACCAGCTCGACCCAGTTAACTGCCCGGTTGGTACAGTGCTGGAGTTCTTGCAGGCTCGATTCTCTGCAGGGTTAACCCACTCCACCTTGAAGGTTTATGTGGCGGCGATTTCGGCGCCTCTTGGTGGACAGTCAGTGGGTAGACACCCCCTAGTTACACGTTTCCTCCACGGTGCGCTGAGGCTAAAGCCCCCAGTACGGTCCCGAATTCCTCCCTGGGACCTGGCTGTGGTGTTGGATGCTCTCTGCAGGCCTCCTTTTGAGCCTATAGAGGAGATATCTGATCGCCATCTCACCCTGAAGACTGTATTTCTTCTGGCGATTTCTTCTCTGAAGGGAGTTGGGGATTTGCAGGCCCTCTCTGTGGCCCCTACTCACTTGGACTTTGCGCCTGGCATGGCCAAAGCCTTTTTGTACCCTCATGTAGGGTACGTCCCCCAAGTTCCCTCTGTCACACCACAGCCGGTTGTACTGCAGGCCTTCAGTCCTCCTCCCTTTCAGAAGCCAGACCAGCAAAAGTTTAATTGTATGAGTCCAGTGCGAGCACTGGACGCATACGTCCACAGAGCTGCCCTGTGGAGAAGGGCGGACCAGTTGCTTGTTTGCTATGGTCCCCCTAAAAGAGGTCTCCCTGCTTCCAAGCAGACCCTCAGTCGGTGGATAGTGGATGCCATTAACATTGCCTATGAGTCCTCTGACCTCCCCTCGCCGAAGGAAGTCAGGGCTCATTCCACTAGGAGTGTGGCGGCCTCCTAGGCCTTCCTGGCAGGTGTCCCAATTCAGGACATCTGTAACGCTGCGGGATGGTCTACGCCCCTGACCTTTGTCAGGTTTTATGGCCTGGACATGTGGGCCACTCCAGGCTCTTCCGTCCTCTCGCCCTAGTTATGCTCCGCTGGGATACACACTGGGCAGGGATTGGGAAGTCTGGCAGCGTGGATATCTCGTTCCCCTAGCGTCTTCGGACGCAGCTTGAGTTCCTGAAGAGGAACGTCTTAGGTTACGTATGTAAAGCCAGTTCCTCGAGGGAACGAGACGCTGCGTCCCGATGCCACACTTCCGGCATCCCTGCCAGCGCTTGCTTCATTCCAGAGGCTGACGCCGGTTTGCACCGCACATGCTTTTATACCAGCTGGTCATTACTTCACCTCGCCCGTGACGTCTCGTCCATCCAATGGACAGATTTCATTTGTATTCAGAGCCGGTTACGCTGAAGACGTTCCCCTAGCGTCTTCGGACGCAGCGTCTCGTTCCCTCGAGGAACTGGGGTTACATATGTAACCTAAGACGTTTTCTTCTCATCGTGGTGTTAAGTAGCAACTGGCCGGTAGGCCAGAGCATGCTCAAAGAGCGCTAAAAAGCAGCGTCAAAATGCGGTGGCGAGAAGAGAGAAGGGAGAAGGGAAAAAGGGAAGATTTGATGGTGTCCTGAGTTTTTAAACTCGGCTTCTGGACACATCCCATCTGGTGTCTTGACCAATTAGATAGGCTATTATCTTAGCTAGGGTTGTTTCTTCCATCATAAATCAGCATGTTATCAGTCACACGGTCCAAATTTTACACACTCTGGCAAAGTATACTTTTGGATGTGATTTCTATAACCAGAATATGATACATTTGACAAAGAATCAATTGGAAGAAACGTTTCAAGCTAGAATTGTCAAACTCATACATACCAAACACGAATAAACCTTAAAGTCATTCAATAGTTATTAAAAAGACATACATAATATGTGCTTAAAACATGATAGTCTAATGTGTGGTTACATACATAATATAGTGTTATGCCTAGCAATATCCTTTTAGGATGATTTTATGTGCATTTGAAAAAGAAAGTCTCTGTGTAGTTCTATGTAGGACATAGGGATATGTTCGGTGAAGACCAGAGAGAGGTTAAAAGGTCTCCTAAAGAATTTCAGTCTGTCTTTGTCTTGTATGTGTGGGGAAAAGTCAATCTAAAGAAGCTTGTGATTTCTCTTGTGGAACACATGTGATGGCCATCTCTTTGACCATTAATCTTGATTATTTGCCCCAAATTTGACGATCTCCTTCCTGCGTTGGACTTATCAATAAGTGTTCTTTTGTCTTAATGTTGCAAGCTGTTCTGAAAGAGGCTTGTTGGTTAGGCTTCCTTCAGAGGTTGGAGCAAGGAATCTGATTTATGACATTGTCCTGTTTTCTTGGGGCCTCTTCTGGAATTTCGGCTCTTCATGTTTCGATGTTCTGATCGAATCTTAGTTTTGTCTGACTCGTTCTGATCCTACAGTTCTCTGATCTGTGCTATCGCATCTCTAAGTACCCGGAAGTGACATTCTCCTGCATGTGGGTTTGTGAACATTTATTCTTGTTATTAATCTTCATATTTACTAGATTGAGTAGTAGGGATTGTAGTAAACACACACAAACACACACACACACACACACACATATATACAAATATGGAATGCCATCCCTGCCATAATTATAAATAAATAAATGTATGTACAAAGAAATGTAAGATAGCAAAAAGCTTTTTGAGCTAACTGCATTTTTTAAAAATTTTAATATAACCAAAAAAAACAAAAACAACATTGACAGCATCAGAAACAAACCAGTAAACTGATGTCCAGGGACATTTAAAAAAAAAAAAAAAAAACTAGGGTAGGTGACATGTTCGGGGGATAACGACTTCTTATGTTGAGAGAACAACATTTATTTCTTGTGGCCATGCATTTAATGCATGAACATAACAACCTTGTAAATTCAGAAATGGATATTATGAATACATTAATATTTTGTTTTGAATTTAAGAAAGTGCAGAATTAAGACTTATTATATTAACCCATACTGCACAACGAGGAGACGAATGAGCCTGTACACATACACTGTTTGTTGTGTCTTGTGTTTTGTACTCCACATGCCCATATTTAGTCCTTCCTGTTTCCTGTCCTCGTTTAGTTTGATTATCAGTTGATTTGGTTCCAGGTGTGTCTAGTCATGCCCTAGTTATGTTCAGTATTTATAGTGTTTTCTGCTAATCCAAAATAATAGCCTACACGCTCAGAAATAAAGGTACAAAAGCTGTCACTGGGGCGGTACCTTTTCAAAAGGTACATGTTTGTACCTAAAGGGTCCATTTTGGTACCTTAAAGGTACATATTAGTACTTAAAATGTACATTTTTGAACCTAATAGGTACAAAAGTGTACTTTTTGAAATGGTATCGCCCCAGTGACAGCTTTTGTACCTTTATTTCTGAGAGTGTTTACGTGAATGGATTTAAAATATTTTGGGATGAGATTAATATTTTATCTTAAATATTATTTTAACATTTTGTTTTGAATTTAAGAAAGTTGAGAAATTAGGCTACCTATACTATTATTATTATTATTAGCATATAACATAATTACTAGGCTATCAAAAAAAAAAAAAAAAAAAAATGAGTCAGGTGCGGCTCATAATCTCTCTGGCTATTTATGGCACGCTAACCTGTCTTGTCTTCGTCAGTTCCTCTGTTGTTGTCCCTGGGTTCGGCTGGCGTGTTCTCATGGCTCCCTTCTCTGTCTGACCAGTTTCACCACCCGTTTCTCCGGCTGTTGATCTTCGTCCATCAAGGCTGCCCATTGGATCCCTGCGCTACCCGGTCAGCGAACCTCTTGAAAAATTATTGCTTGTCTTGACTTCAGTCTAATAAACTGTGATTAACCGCACTTGAATCCTTTTGTCTCATTCGCTGTGACAATTAAATTCAAAACATTTTATTAATGTATTTGTTATATCCGTTTCTGAATATCCAAGGTTGTTATGGTCAAGCAGGTTTGTGCATTAAACGCATGGCCACGAGAAATAAATGTCGTGATCCCCCGAACATGTACCCTACCCTACCTGCCAACTTTTTGATCATTTTGCCATGAAAATATTTTTTATTTTATTAAATGACACATAGGCCTACTTATTATTATTATTATTATTATTATCACAGAAACAAATCCACAGCTGAACCGCGGCAACAATTAGTGGTGTTTTCGTAATCAGCATAACCTATTTGAAGGAATCAGCTGAATGGATTGAACTCACTCGTTTAAACAGTGACGCCACCTAGTGTCTGTTTTAATTTCATATTAAACGTATCGTTTAATTGATTGACATATTTCTGCCTTCAAAATTTAAAACATTAATTTCATTGCATTCAGTAATGATAGTTCTGATGGCTTTTGTTGACACTGATTGGATTTTTAGAACTGAATTTATCGATTGGAATTAAGAACGTGGCATTCCATAATCATGATGCATACATTTAATACCGTGGTTTTTTTTTTTTTTTTAAATGCCCCATGGACATCAGTTTATGGGTTTGTTTCTGATGCTGCCAATGTTTTTTTTTTTTTTTTTTGTTTTTGGTAACATTAAAAAAAATGCAGTTAGCTCAAAAGCTGAGGGTACACGACAGGCGCTGTTTGAATGAGAATGATGCTTGTATGTTCAATGCATGACTTGTATGTTTCACTAGCATCTGTTCCCATGGACACCTTTTGTTTGACCTAATTCTGTATATTTCCAGCTTAAGACGTGTATCTAAAGCCGTGTCTACACCAAGATAACCCATTATAATCAGTTGATGAACAGATGCGGTGACTGTCCACACGGGAAGTGGTGCAAGGCGACAAATCTTCTACAGCAACTGATGCCTCCTTCTATTCCGAATCTTGGAAGCATGCGTTGTATACGTTGAAAGTGAAACCTAAACCCCCCCCCAAAAAAACAGTGCGCATAAGAAAGCCATTGCACACTTTCATGAGCTTCAGCAAATGCACGCGATCACAGATTGCACGCCGAAACAACAACCCATGTGAAACTGAAATAATAACCCGTGAAGAAATGAAGAAATGTGGAAATAAATAAATAAATACGTAAATGAATATATAAATTTGAAAATAAATAAAAGTGGAAATAAAAAAAAAGAAAGAAAAGGAAATAAAATTATAAATGATTTATTTTTGCTTTTTTACATTTCTTTGTATATTTCTAATTATGGCAGGTTTGGCATTCCATACACACAAACCAGTTTTTGATCAATTTAAAAAAAAAAAAAAAAAAAAAATATCCTGGAAGAACAGAAGCATTTACATTTACATTTAGTCATTTTTCAGACGCTTTTATCCAAAGCGACTTACAATTTGGGAATACATAAAGCGATTCATCTTGAAGAGGCAATCCGACAAACGAAGTGCTTGTAACACGAAGTCTCATAAGTACAAGCTAGCAAGGAAAGGAATAAATAAGGAGAAAGAGGTTTTTTTTTTATGTGTAGGGTGAAGTCAAGTAGTGTCGAAAGAGATGAGTTTTCAGCTGTTGCTTGAAGATTGACAGGGATCCAGCACTATGAATATGGGTGGAAAGATCATTCCACCAGCCAGGAATGGTGAACGAGAATGTTCTGGAGAGTGATTTTGAGCCTCTTTGTGATGGTACCACGAGGCGTCGCTCACTAGCAGATCTCAGACTTCTGGAGGGGATGTAGATTCTTAATAGTGAGTGCATGTAGGCGGGTGCTGAGCCTTTGGTTGTTCTTTAAGCAAGCATCAGTGTCTTGAACTTGATGCGAACTGCGATTGGTAGCCAATGCAATGAGATAAAGAGAGGTGTGACATGGGCTCTTTTGGGTTCCTTGAAGACCAGTCGTGCCGCCGCATTCTGAATCATTTGTAGAGGTTTGACTGTGTTTGATGGAAGTCCAGCCAGAAGAGCATTGCAGTAGTCCAGCCTAGAAATGACAAGGGCCTGGACAAGAAGTTGTGCAGCATGCTCCGTCAGAAAGGGCCTGATCTTTCTGATGTTGTGTAGTGCAAACCTGCAAGATCGAGCAGTCTTTGCAATGTGGTCTTTGAAGGTCAGCTGGTCATCAAAGATTACACCAAGATTTCTGACCGAAGTTGATGGGGTAATTGTTGATGAACCTAACTGGATCATGATGTCATGCTGTAGAGTTGGAGCGGTGGGAAAGACAAAAAGCTCAGTCTTTGCCAGGTTGAGCTGAAGGTGATGTTCTTTCATCCATGCCGAGATGTCCGCCAGGCAACCTGAGATCCGTGCAGCTACCGTTGGATCATCTGGTTGAAAGGAGAGATAGAGCTGTGTGTCATCAGCATAGCAGTGGTAGGAGAATCCATGTGCCTGTATGATGGGACCCAGTGATGTAGTGTATGTGGAGAAGAGGAGGGTTCCAAGAACTGATCCCTGAGGAACCCCAGTGAGCAGTGTATGTGCTTTGGATACCTCCCCTCCCCAGGCCACCCTGAAAGACCTACCAGTGAGATAGGATTCAAACCAGCGAAGTGAAATTCCAGCGATGCCCAGTGATGAGAGAGTGGAGAGGAGTATCTGATGATTGACAGTGTCAAACGCGGCAGATAGATCCAGCAGAATGAGGACTGATGATTTGGAATGGGCTTTTGCAATTCGCAGGGCTTCAGTGACCGAGAGAAGTGCAGTCTCAGTTGAATGGCCACTCCTGAAACCTGACTGTTTAGCGTCCAGTTTGTTGTTCTGTGAAAGAAACAATGAGACCTGGTTGAAGACAACTCGTTCAAGTGTTTTCGCTATGAATGGAAGGAGAGAGACAGGTCTATAGTTTTCTATAAGAGAAGTGTTTAATGTAGGTTTTTTGAGCAGTGGGGTTACCCGAGCCTGCTTGAATGCAGTGGGGAAGATGCCTGTGAGGAGGGATGTGTTGATGATGTGTGTGAGTGCCGGTAAGAGTGTGGGAGAGATTGCTTGCAGAAGGTGCGAGGGGATTGGGTCAAGAGGACATGTTGTAGGATGGTTGGAGAGGAGAAGTTTGGATACTTCAGCCTCCGTCAGGGGACAGAAGGAGAAGATGGGAGTTTTAGCAGTGGATGTGGTTGGTTGAGGGTCCTGTGTGCGTGGAGGTGAGAACTGATCACTGATCGATCTAGTTTTGTCTGTAAAAAAAGTTGCAAAGTCATCAGCTGTAATAGAAGTGGTGGGAGGTGGTGGAGGGGGACAGAGGAGAGAATTAAATGTTCTGAAGAGATTACGCATGTCTGGAGCGCTGTTGATCTTGTTGTGGAAATGTGAGGATTTGGCAGTGTGGACATCAGCAGAGAAAGATGAGAGCAGAGACTGATACCTACTCAGGTCCGACGGGTTGTTTGATTTGCGCCATTTTCTCTCTGCCGCTCTGAGTTTAGTCCGATGTTCACGAAGAACATCAGATAACCAGGGGTTAGAAGGGGCAGCCCGTGCTGACCTAGAGGAGAGAGGACAAATGTCGTCTAGACAAGAAGTTAAGGTAGAGCATAAAGTTTCAGTTGCTGCGTTTACATCCAGAGATGTAAACGCAGAAGCAGCACATCCTTTTCTTTAGCACTGCTATTTATGTTTCTGTACTACATTTACATTTATGCATTTAGCAGACGCTTTTATCCAAAGCGACTTACATTGCATTCAAGTTACAGTTTTTACATTTGATCAGCTCTTGCTTTCCCTGGGAATCGAACCCATGATCTTGGCGTTGCTAGCGTCATGCTCTACTATTTGAGCTACAGGAAAGCCTAAAGACTAAGGCTAATGTACTAAGGACATAGTATTTGAGATTTCCTGGTTCAAAAAACACTTTTATGACCAACCAAAGATCACAAAACTATATCTACTGATAAAAAGGCCCAGAATAAGGAAGTAACATTTATTATTTATTACATTTATTATAACAAGTGCCAGAGACGATGCTGGGAAATGACTCCCTCCCTGACTTCATAAGGGAGGGAGGGGGTTACTTGATCTCTGTACTTGTATATCTAGCTATTCTGCCAAGACCAAATACATTACCATTGCCTTGTCCATTACCATGCCAATCTCTTAGAGTTGTCATGACAGAACTGTGTTGGTGTAACTCCAGAAACCAGATTGGGAAACACTTTACTTTGGATGACCACAGAACATGGTCTGGGAAAGCTCTGGGAGTGTGTATGTGCAAAATCATACAATCCCACAACAGGAACAACTTTTCTGGAAACTGTAAGGAGTCTCGGTTGCGTCTCAAGGTTGATTGAATGTGATCAATAAAGCAGTAAAGTAGGATGATATCGAATCATAAAATATTTTCAATGTACAATAAACCAAGTTAACAATCAACAAAATATTTGTTATCTGTTATTTACAGATGATAATGGACCTGTCTGTATTATAAATACCATGTGCACATGTGTCTTCTTCTTAAGAGAATTCTAGAGTTTTCCTTCTGTTCACACATTCAACATGTTGGTGCAAAAGCTAAGCTGGATCATTTGTAAGTATTCGTTTAGAATTCAAGTTAGGATTACTTCACTTCCAGAATAAAAATTTCCTGATAATTTACTCACCCCCATGTCATCCAAGATATTCATGTCTTTCTTTTTTCAGTCACAAAGAAATTACGTTTTTTTTGAAGGAAACATTCCAGGAATTTTCTCCATATAGTGGACTTAAATAGCGCTCAACAGAGCATGCGCATCGCATAACTAGACAAGACAAGCATTTGAGGTTAAAAAGTATATAAATTATTATAAGAAAATAACCAATAGTTCCATTAGATAAGACCCTTAGTCCTCAGCTGGGATCGTGTAGAGCCCTTTGAAACTGCATTTTTAACCTTCAATTTGTTAAGCACCATTGAAGTCCACTATACAGTATGTAGAAAAATTCTGGAATGTTTTCCTCAAAAAACTTTTTCTTTGCGACTGAAGAAAGAAAGACATAAGTAAGAGTAAATTATCAGGAAATTTTCATTCTGGAAGTGGAGTAATCCTTTAACTTCAATGATTTCAAATGTTCAATTCAGTGTTTTAATTGGTTTCTTGTGATTTTGACTTTCAGTGCTGCTCTTTCTGTGTCAGCACGGTAAGAATGGTAGTTGACTAATGAATAACGTACAACCTCATTAAATAATAAAAAAAGATTTTCAAGTACAACATTACAAAATTAAGTAATTTTATTATCTCCTTGCATGTTTCCTCCCTGCAGGAGTAGAAGCAAAAAGAATAGTGACCTGTGAAGGAGGATTTGTGCACCTTCACTGTGGTGAGTAACCAGAGACAGGAAGCAATGGAAGAGAAAAGAGGAGAACAGGATCAGGAGGAGACCTTGAGCCTGGACCCCAAACTTTACCACAATTTTCATTATACTTTTAAATTAATTAATGAATGAATTAATATTATTATTATATATATTTTTTTTACATGTGTCAGTTAATGGATTAATAAAGGTCACTAAAGCCAACTATGGGCGGACTGATCGCAGAACATGCAGTAATTGGATAGCAGATGTTTACACCTCAAATATGCACTGCTTCCAAGGATCATCCCTCCGTATAATGTCCTCTCGGTAGGATTAACAATTAGCAGAGAGTTACTTGTTTGTTTGCAATTTAATTTTATGCATAATTTTACCAAGAGCATGAAAAACAGAATTCTTATGTCAAAGGAATATTAAATATATTATCAAGTACTTGTCATTGTCTGTCCAGGTGTGATGCAAGAAAGAGATGTTCTGTTCCTGCAATGAACACCGTTTTCTCTGATCCTTGTGCTTGGACTTATAAATACCTGGATGTGCATTATGTCTGTGTCTAAAAGGTAAATTTTTAAGTTTGTTATTAATCATAAAATTATCTTGCTTCAGACATGCTATGTAGATGATAACAATAATAATCTTTGACTTTTAGCTTTTACTGCATTGCGAAGAAGCCAAATAAGTGTTACTGTCTATACTCTGATCCTGGACGTGATGTAGATGTATATAATTTAGTGACTACCCTTTCACATAAATGTATTCTCTTTACAGTATGTTTTGTGTGAAAAGAAAACAGTCTTTATTATAGATAAAGTTAGATAAAGTTATAAAGATATTAGGTATAGTTGTTGCTAATCTTGTTTTTGGTCTGAGAAATATTAATTCACTCCGGAGTCTATGTAAAAAAAAAAAAAACACAACAAACAATAAAAAAAACTGTGAATTCAAACTTGTTCTATTTTAAGTAGTGCTGTCAATCGATTAAAAAAATTAATCGCGTTAATCACAGTCGTGGACTGTGATTAATCATGATTAATCGCAAATTTTAAATTCTAGGATTTACCTGTAAATGTGTTGAAATAAAGAAATGCATGACAAACTAGTTTAAGGAAACAGAACCTTTCACACCTCCGCCAGGTATGAGACATAATCCTTATTATTCTTTTATCATTATTCTTTTGTTTTTATTCAGCCATTATCAGCCTTTATACTGGCAATACAACGTTTACCAAGCCACATCGCTTCAATCCCAGTATAATTTACCCAACTATTATCAAAAGTGTTTCTAAATAAATACAACAAAACATTTTTTGCGACCTTACGTGAACAGTATTATGACAAAATGCATTATAAAGAAGAATTGGACCTGTTCTGCAGCTGCATTAGAGCTAATATTAGCATCATGCTTCATAAAACAATTTATGAGATTACTCAGAACTCACTTCAAACCACCATCGAGTGTTTGTAATAACTTCCTTTTAGGATCACATGTGGAATTTGGTCATTTACTGTTGTTAAAATATGCTATTTATAGCCTTTTATATCGCTGCACAAATTAGCATTTCAGATGTGCACATTAAACTAAAAAAAATCACATACAGTCCACTCCATATCCTACCATAATCGTGTGTTTATTATCTTATATAATCTATAGTGGCTGTTGTCATGTTTATTTCTGCTGCTCTGGCTGAAACTCGCGTTGTTTGTGATGTTACCTCCTCTCAGTTCTTAAGTTGCCAGGTATACATTCCAAGTATAATACACATTATTAGTAAAAGGATCTTTTTAATTTTTATTTGTCTATATACACTTTGGGCAGCCTCGGTACATTAAAAAAGTAGCCCAAAACGGCTCTGTAATTTTTCCCGCGACTGTAGCCCACTTGTGCCGTTACCCTGGCAACACTGGTGCTGTACCCTCATCACACAATGGTAGATAGCCTTCCGCGCTGCGATGACGGGAAGAAGTTTGGGTCAAACCTTATCAAGCGATTAATCTGCGTTAAAAAAAATAAAATAAAATTAACGCGTTAAAGCATGCGATTAATCAAAAAATTTTAACGCGTTAATGTATATATATATATTTTTTTTAACGTTGACACCCCTAATTTTAAGTTATCATCCAAAAATGGCTTCATTTTCTATGTGTAGTATAATTTCATTTCCTTTTTCCTTTTGTTTTTGAGATGATTTTTGTGGGATTCTCTTTGTTAGACTTTCTGTCTGTTAGATAAATCTGTTAGACACAACTTTATCTGCATAAAACTATAATGCTGTTGAACATCAAACATATAAAAATAAATAAAACACAATATACTCTGAAAGGAAACTCAGCACCAACAAACCTTATTAATTGAGAACAATCAGAAGATCTGGTGAGAGAATAACTCAAATTCTTGTAGAAGAATCTACAAAACACACGAGTTGTCTTTATGTCAGTTTTTATTTGTTTTAAACTTGTTCTTTAATCTGAATTGTAAAGAGAACTATACAGATACATTTTGTGCACTAAAACAATTCTGTCTGACTTTATTTATTGACAGCCGAGAGTCCACTCAATCACAACCAAAAGACTCCCAAACAGAAAAATACACACACATTTATATCTTGGCTATCATGTTAAAAAATAATGTAGTTAAACAGGTTGGCATGTGCTGTACAGTTTTTGATTGGTTCCACTCATCTGGACTGATCATGCAGCTGACAGCTTCCCAGTGTTGAACACTCTGAAATCTAGACTATCTAATCATTCAATATGCATACAGATGTGATATGCATGGCTTTAGCATGGCTCTTACTTCACTTCGCTCTCAGGCCTGTTGTTTGAAAGTAACTTTTGACCTTTCATGCAAAGCAGTGACATTCATACATCTTTAAGTGTGGCTGTAGATACATGTAATATGAACAACCAATGATGTGTAATTTTTTTGCAAATGTTCTACACATAAAGACAAATAAAAAAAAAAAATGGCAAAACTGTCTTTGCTTATATATACACTTTAGATTTGTCTGCCAAAACTAGAAGTAACTTCATATATTCCCTGTGCTGTACTTTTATGTTGATGTTCTGTTACTGTTTCCCATCCTGGTTGCCTTGTTTGTAGTTCTTTGTAGTTTTTCATGTTGATTAGTCTCTGACTGTGCATCTTGTTAGCCTGTTAGCCCCTGTGTATAAATAGCCTTTGTGTTTCCTTCGTTACTTTGTCAGCTGTTAATGTATATGTATGTTTCTGGTTCCCTGTGTGTTGTTCTGGTTTTTGCTATCTTTATTAAAATACATCTCTGCCTGCCATCCTTTTGCTCCTGTGTTACAGCTAGATGAAGTAACATCTGAGGTCAAGGCATGAATGCATAAGCTTTCACCTTTGAATATCAAGATGGCATGAAGGAACCTGCCTGCGACTTTTCAGGTGTTCTAATAACCATATATTTTATGTCAGCACATGTGGGAATATGCTGTTCATCAAGTGATTAATTCAACCTGGATGTTTAATGTGTTTGTATGGGTCATGTTTTTTCCCCTAATACTGTAGCTCATCCATGCAACAATATTTCATTGCTTTTTAATAAGAAGTAGAAATAAAAAGTGTTGTTTTACAGAATCATGCTGTGATCCTTATGATATCAGTGTAATAGTTTATTAATTGCAACTGTAATTTCCTCTTTTATTATTGAGTCAACAGATGCTGATGGATCTGCTGTATTTGTTATAAATACCATCTGCACATGTACTGTATATAA
Source organism: Onychostoma macrolepis (assembly GCF_012432095.1). Lineage (NCBI taxonomy): Eukaryota > Metazoa > Chordata > Actinopteri > Cypriniformes > Cyprinidae > Onychostoma > Onychostoma macrolepis. The sequence continues at coordinate 22,442,455 of NC_081171.1, forward strand.
CCTTCCATATGAAAACTCAAGAGACAAGTGTAGTTTTTTTTTTTTTTTCTTTTTTTTTTTCTTCTTTTCTTCAAATGTACAAATCTACAATTCTGGTGCATTAGCTGAGTAGGATCACTTGTAACTTATACTGATTTTTTTTTCCCTCCTCAGTTTTTGAGTTTCTGTATTTTACTATACAATACAAAATTAAATTTGTTTATATTTGTTTTTACAGTGCTGCTGTTTAATAAATAAATAAAATTGAACTGAAATCTGCCTCCTTCACACACACATGTCCTTTGAAAAATCATATGACATGGCACAACTTATTACAGTAGAATTTAATGCATTTATTTAAATTACTTTATTTTGAGGTCAAAAACAGGATTTTCTATCAAATATATGATGTAAATGGCATAAAAAACAAAATGCCAAATAAATATTATAAAATATATAATGAAAATAGTGGTCCCCTGGAGTTGTGTCACTGGTGTTACCACTTAACAAAAGTCTTTTATTTTGGAATAAAAAATTCACACTGATGACATCACTCGACTTCCTCCTTCCTATTTCCTGAAGATCTATGAAGAAAGACCCATATTTAGTCCACTGATTCTTTTCAGTTATCAGAAATTTTCTCATTTATCTCATGATTTCATATGAAGCTTTTAGTTGACGTCACTGGTATGACCTATTTATTGTTAGGGAAATTTTAAAAAAACTAATTCATTTAGTGAGTATACCATGATTGACAACATGTGGTTTGATATCTTTTTGTATAGGCATTTTGTAAAATGTATTTTTCATGAAAATTGTCACTGGTGTTACCTTCCTTATGGATAACAACAGTGAAGATTAGTATCAGGTCTTATGTATGTCACTGGTGATTCAATGTGTCACTGGTGTTACTGTGCTGTGTTACTGTACTGTTTTTGTCTGTCACATTAAATAAATAAAACACAATCTACTTATTTCTTGCATTTTCATTATTTTTCTGTAACTCTGACTATGTGTGCTGAAAAAAAAAAAAAAAAAAAGAGAAATAATATAAATACCTAAAGTGCTTGAACCCTGGTAATTGCTGCTTGCAGCTATATTTATTATTATTATTCCCTAAAACTGATTGTGCAGACCAAACTATAAGGCCTAGAAATCTGAAACTTGGTCAGATCGTAGTAGGATTGCTTGCTACTCAGATCCAAAGACTCGGACCAATCAGCCTATGAGGGTGCTACAGCGATCAAAAACACAAAACTGCTCATAACTCCGACCTAGACTGTTTGTCATAGACTCAGAAATGCTTTATACTTTTGGAATCCTTGGGTCAAAACAAAGAAAACTGAAGAAAGTCAGATTCGCTCTACGAGGTCCGGTTTTCCCGCCATTTTGAAGTGAATTCCACTTTTGCGAACTAGTCCTAGGTTTATCGCCCGATCGGAACCAAACCACTGCAGAAATATTCTCTGGACAGTGAATATCAATATTTACTAAAAAAAAAAAAAAAAAAAAATTGAAATTTCGACTCACTGTCGCATAGAGATGCCAAAATGTTCGTCAGGGGCAGGCTATAACTGTTGAACGGTATGAGATATCTTCACCAAAATCGGTAAACACATGCATGAGCTCAATCTTTGGTTAAACAAATAAAAAAAAAATTCACAGCTCTGCCACTTGATGGAGAAAAAACAAAACAAAACAAACATAAAAACAGCTATAAATACACAAACGTTAGTCCAATTGACCTGAACATTGGTATGCAGTGTCTTTGTCCGATGTGCCACAAGGGTCTATGATGACATTGGCATGTCTCAAAAAACATGGCCACCATCGGCCAATGAAATTTGAACACCTATTAGACAAGGTTAATGGAGGCCTATTGGAATGAAATTTGGTGGGCATGTTCAACACATGGCCCTAAAGGTCTGTAATAATTTTGAAAGAAATCGGCCACTGGGGAGCGATATTGTATTTTTCAAGTGTATAAATGATTGTATATTGCACAATATTTCACACATCCACACAAAATGCATATCATTTGATAGTTTTTGTCATGCTGAGCAACTTTGCCTCAAGAACCATTGCTGTGAATTAAATAGTTTATTAAATATTCTCAATTATGTTAAAAGCCTATAAAACCTAAACATGAAAACATGTGACAGAAGACTCTTAACAAGCATGCACAGTTTCATAGAGATCGGACCAAAGGTGGCGCTATAATATTTATTTAGTAAATGACCTCAAATTGCAATAAAATGTTCATATATACACAATATTTTCATATTATATGACACATCTCCTCATTTTGAACAACTTTGCCTCTAGAATTACTGCTGTCAATCAAACTGTTCTTTAAGTATTTGAGATTATTTAAAAACCTGCTTTTGTAAACTAGTCCTAGGATTTTAACTCAAAATCAATAAAATCAGTGCAGTACTATTCTCTAGACTCTCTAGGTGAATAATTATATATATAAAAAAGTTGAATATTTGCATTTGGACAACTATAAACCTATAATTTGATAATATGTTCTTTAGTGTACCCAAAGGCCTATAAATTCTAAAAGAAAGCCCACAACTTCTAAAAACTGTGTAAAATAATGCACAATTTCATTCTAAACAAGTATGCAAAAAAAAAAAAAAAAAAAAAAAAAAAGACTATAATAGTTATAGAGGTTAAAAACACAGTGTTGTATGAGGAATTGCATGAAATTTCAATTATAACCACTAGATGGCAGCATAAAACCACTAATGGGCTTATTCAACTCACTAAAACAATACTGTTCATAGGTTTGCTTATGGATTCCTGCTTAGACATTATAAAACCACTGTTCTAACATTTAAAATCACATTTAGTCAAAGTTTACCATTTTGTTCATACAGACATATCAATTTTTACAAATATGCCAGATTATGATTACAGTGAAACCGGAAAATGACATATAAACTCTTAAAAAGAGAAGACTTGTAATAAGTATTGTCACCTATCATTTATTTCAAATATCTATATCTGCAATTAAATTTGTGTGCATGTATGTCTGTGTATGTGCGTGTCTCTCTCTCTCTGTGTGTGTTAGCATGCTTATTGAGTATTATTATAATAGTTTAACTATTTAATTTCTGTGTGTGTCTGTGAGCCCATTCTTCATATTGGATGTGTTTCACTGTCAGCCATACACCCAGGTTGGCCTAGACCAGGGGTCGGCAGGTAAGGTTGGCATCGGACAAAAAAAAAAAATTGCCACTAGATGGCAGGCCAGAACATAGTCAGAGGATAATTTAAGAAATTAATTGATGAAAAATGCAACTAGAATTGCCTGTGACAGACTGTTACAGTGTCTTTTGTAACTGTAGGAGGACAGTCATTAACAAAAAGCCACATTTGTGTGGTGGTGTCCAGCAGAATATGTGAGCGGAGTGGAGCGTCAACAATTTCCCCTCCGCACTCCCAGCATTTAATAATCATTCCGCTCCAGCTCCGCTGAGTTCACTGACATCAGAAACACCGCTCCGTCTTCTCTCCATGTCTAAACTTTATTTCAGTATGTTTGAAATACCACAGTTTTATTCATAACGTATTTTAAAAAAATCAAATAAATAAAATAACAGGAGAGTTTCAACGTGGCTTATTGGAACACTATAGTGTTCAAACTTTTTTCCCACCACATGACAAGCTAATAACATGTTTGTCAGCATTAAAGGGTATAATTGCTGCTTTTTGCGGTGAAAATTTAGTTTGTGGTGAAAATAACAGTACATTTTCGTCAGTTATTTTTACCTACAATCGATGCATTTCTTACAGATTTCTGCTCATTCGAAATCGGATACAGAGGAAGTATCACTGTAAGATTACATTTGTTTGAATGCATTACTGAGAGAGCGATTGCATGTGAATAAAATAAATAAAATATTCAGAAGGAACAAACAAATTCCTTGAGAACTATAACTTTCTGCTCATGTCCATTGCCGTCTTCATCATAGCCTTCACATTCTTTCTGATTTGAGTGATCCTTCTCTATCAAACTAGCTAAATATGTTTAACATGTGAATTCTTGCTAAATATGCAGTTATATTACGGGCCGTTGGCATGAATTGTACTCGTGAAGGAGCAGTGGTGGAGCACTCTTGGAGCGAGTGAAAACCACGACACTCCGACTTTTAAAAAATCCGCTCCTTGCTCCATTCAAAATCACAACACTCCACTCCGCGCTCTGCTCACATTCTCTGATTGTGAGTAACTGTTAGTATCATGACAGATCTATTTCAGAACCAGCCGCTATCAAAATAATCTGGCTGAGGGCGGGCACGGGCCAGATATCATTGCTGGCGGGCCAGTTTTGGCCCGTGGGTCGCCTGTTGCCGACCATTGGCCTAGACCCTAAAAGCACACCACCTTAAAGGCCTTAAAGTGCTTGAACCCCGGTAATTGCTGCTTGCAACTATATTTGTTTTTATTTTAGTTGTAATTTGACTCATTTTAGTACATCAAGGTAAACTACAAACTGACAATCCCTCAGCCCATTAGATATTAGCCAATTAAATTATGGTTGAATTTTCATAATTAAAACTATTTTACACTGCAGAATCTGCACCAGTCTAAGCTGCAAGAATTTATTAACAGAAAAAAAAAGGAATAAAGTAGTTAGGAGAGGGATAAATTAGCCAAAATAACTTTACTTTTTATTATTATTTTTTAACATTATTATTTTAAATCCGCACTACGTTCAAACACTTGTGAATGGAATCACTGCTTATGGGCGTGGCTATAATGGTGGACATATTTTTTTAGCAATTAACAAATTAAATTTAAATTTAAACAATTTGCTTTTGTTCTTAGCAAAAACCTACCATATGACTTGCAATACAGAACATAACTATCCCTGTAATAGTAGTATTACGGTGCTTTTTTGCCATTGTGGTGCTTCATAGCCCCATTCTCTATTCATTTTAATTATATGGAAAAGTGCAGCCTGTGTGTTATTCAAATATTTACCTTTTGTGTTCTACAGAAGAAAATAAAAAGAACAACATAAGGATGAGTAAACAGACTTCTCATTTTTGGAAGAACTATTCCTTTAACCTATCAAACAGCCATTTTCCATTTCACTGACGCTGACCAAAAAAGTACAGTGGAGGAGAGTAAACGATTGTGTTTGTGTGTGGGCAGGTTTCGCTGTCCTTCTCTGTGTGTGCATGTGTGTGTGTGTGTGTGTGTGTGTGTGGCAGCGGGGGTGCTCAGAGGGTGAGCGCATTTTCATATTCAACAGATATACACAGGTGAAAGGCCAGGGACGCATGACTGCATGAATAAACATTGTACCTTTTCCTGACACAGTTGTGTCCAGTGAGCAAATGGTCTAAGTAATGCAGTCATACAATGCAGCCTGAGCCAGAGAGCAACAGAGACGGAGATGGAAATTTTCCTTCTCTGGAAATGTGCTTTAAATTCACTGCTAGACCCTATTAGCTTGTCAACATCAAAGGAATATAAGACATGAAATAATCTCTGAATGGTTGACTGCTCAGCCCAGACATCTGTTATAGCTACATGGGGCCAGTTCATCTGATACAAGGTTAAAAAGACTTCTGCTATAATGTTAAAGAGACAAACCCAATAGAATGCTACAGTAATTAAGGCTAAATACTTTGAATTTGATACACTGATTGAAAAAAGACATCTGTTGGGCTTGATGCGAGTTAAACCCACTGCAAGTAGCACACAAGTGCCTTTTTATTCAATAAATCTGACTCCAATCCAAATGATTAAGCGATTTTATAAATATATAGTTGGGGCTTTAGTTCTAGATTTATTACCATTAGGATGTGAATGTGATCTACCCCGTTATGTAAAATAGATTTCACAATGATCACGGTCGTAACTCAATGGCCAACACCATATAAAAACAAAAATATTCAATACTGTAATCAAGACATTATTTTTATTACAGTTTCTATGTGGTCACTAAAGTGCTGAATGAAGGCACATTGTTATGTGGTTTCTTACTGGCATGACAATAGTGCCAACCCAGAATCTCTGGTTGTAAAATATGGCTCAGGTTTGTTCTTCATGGTAAGTCTATGACATTTTTCACCTGTTTTATCATCCAACAGACACAACTTGCTGGTCTGGTAATATATAAAAGTAATTTCACACTACTTCTCAACATGCCACATATATTGAGGTTTCATTCATATGTTATAATATGAGTTATAGATTCAGTGCCAATGTTTGATATTTACAAATAAAGTAATAAAAGTGATGCAGTAAAGATTGCAAATTGTGTTTCATAAGACAAATATGATGTAAAATGATTGTTTCACCCCTTTTTGAATTAAATTTACTGCAGATTGTTTTCAGATGATGTTGTCAAATTCCTTTGTGAAATAAAGTGTGCTTAATTGTATTGAAATTCAAGTTGTAATGTACTTAAAATCGTAAAAGTATATTTCATAACACTGTACCTGCAAATAAAATAAGAGTACTTGAAGAGTTTCTTAACAAATTTAAGTACACTTTTAAAAACTACAATTTGTAACGTCAAATTAAAAATGTTTCAGTTACACTTTATTTTAAGGTGTCCTTGTTACAGTGTAATTATACATTTAAGTACTAAGCAATATTAATTAACTACATGTACTTACTATATGGTTAGGGTTAGGATTAGGGTTTGTTTTAGGGTTACTTGCATGTAATTATGCATAATTAATTGTTATTATAATAGTACATGTAACTTGCAACAAGGACACCTTAAAATAATGTGTTACCAATGTTACTTTAAAGTAAATTATAAATTATTGTTTTAATAATAATACTTTACAGAAATAAATTACGTAATTAATTATGTAATTAGATTCCAAAAAAATAAGTACTTGTAATTGGATTACAAGTAATTCGTTTTTAAAATGCTAGGCAATTACAGTAATTTTCAACTATTACATGACTAAATATTATTCACACAGTAAATTATTCATATTTTGTTGATTCTTCATATTGTTTTTCACCTTTAAACATTTCTTTCTAAAAAAATAAAAAGTAAATAAAATAAAATAATTAAGGAAAGTCTTCTAGTTTTGTGAAAATTCTACGGAAGAGGATTAGGGCCGAGCAATAATAAAAAAATAAAACCATCTGAAGATTAAAGTCGTTAAATTTTGAGAAAAACGTCGTTATGTTTTGAGAAAAAAAACTGTTAAATTATGAGAAAAAAAGTCGTAAAATTGCGAGAAAAACTTTTGCCAAACTCGCTTTTCTTCCTTTTCTCATCACATAATACATCGGAAAAGTGGAAATCAGATGCCTAACTAATGTTTAATAATAATGTATTAATTAAGTAGGTTTAGTGTTACTACAGTAAATCCACTTTAAACATTAATTTGTGGATTGAAAAGTATTCTAACTACATTGTCGTCACAAAGTGTTTCTCCTATTTTCCGCGTCAAACTAGTTTAAATCACTGTGACATGGGACTACAGGCGCTGTCGGAGACATTCAACGTCATCACGCCAAACACTTTATAAATTTAGTATTTTCCAGTTGTGGTATAATCTGTAATACAATTAATTGTAAAATAACCAATGAAACTTTAATAATCGCATAAATTAATTACAGATGTAACTACATATAGGTATTTTTAAAGATATAAGTACAATGTAAAAACATATATGTACACAGTAAGTGCATTGTACCAAATGATTCATTTAAATGTAAGTACACAGTAGTTAAGGCCACCTAATATAAAGTGGGACCCACCAACGTTAAGTGACAATAGCCATTCTATTTACGTTATGTAAAAGTAGCAGATCTTTGCAATAAGTGTAAATAGTAGCTAATTAGATGCTATTTATACTTATAAATAGTGGCAGATACTATTTGCACCTCAGTATTGTTGTACATTAACAGGATGCAATAATAACATTGATTTTAATACAAATGTTAAATATAAATGATTAAATAGCCTAGATGTTGCCTTATTTGGACAACAAAGCCTTCCCTACAGCCTGCCTACCCCTAATTAATACATTATTATTAAAAACTTGTTAAGCAATTGATTTCCACTTTTCCTATGTGTTATGTGATGAGAAAAGCAAGAAAAGCGAGTTTGGCAAAAGACGGACTCGAAACCAATCAATCGTATCATACACTACTCCCTACGGTGGAGAGAGCTCAACGCGCTGCAAATAGAAAAAAACACCTGCAAATTAAGAAAACAACTTCATCAATTTGACAACACACACACCTACAAATGCTCACAACACAACCAAATAAAGAAACGCACTGCAAATACAATTCTTTATTTGGTTGTGTTGTGAGCATTTGCAGTGCGTTTCTTTATTTGTTTGTATTGCGAACATTTGCAACACCTGCTGTCAAACTGATGTTTTCTTGATTTGCTGGTGCTTTTTCTATTTGCATGTGTTTTTTTCTATTTGCAGCGCGTTGAGCTCTCTCGGCCGCTTTCCTATTTAACTCCCCAGTGCATTACTCTCCAACCCACTGGTCTCAAACTCAATTTCTGGAGGGCCACAGCTCTGCACAGTTTAGCTCCAACCCTAATCAAACACACCTGATCCAGCTAATTACTAGAGATTTCAGGATTACTAGAAACTTCCAAGCAGGTGCGAGTTGGAGCTGGTTGGAGCTAAACTCTGCAGAGCTGCGGCCCTCCAGGAATTGAGTTTGAGACCACTGCTCCAACCTCTGCCACTGCAGACAATACGTAGCACAACGACATAAAATGAACATGACACGAGTGTGTTTATTTTCGACTTTTTTCTTGAAATTTAACGACTTTATTCTCGTAATTTAATGAGTTTATTCTAAACATTTTATCTAAACTTTTTTCTCAAAACATAACGACATTATTCTTGAAATTTAATGAGTTTAATCTCAACATTGTATCTTACATTTTTTTCTTTAAATTTAACAAGTTTTTTTCTCAAAATTTAACGACTTTAATCTCGAGATGGTTTTATTTTTTTTATTATTGCTTGGCCCTAATCCTCTTCCGTAAAAATTCAAATAGAGTTCTGACACTAGTCTAAGATTTACTAGTGTCACGAATCTGGTCCATGCACTTCCGCTCCCTCACCACCAGAGGTCACCCGCTCATCACATGGACTCTTGCACTTCACCATCTAACTACATTTCCCATCAGCCATTGCACCGATATCACAGCTGTCACCAATCACTCATTGCACTAATCACACGCACACTTGATCCTACGCACACGCAATCACACACTCTATTTAAGCCTTGGACTTTCTCTGCCTCACTGCCGAGTATTGTATGCGTTTACCGCTCCCCTAGCTGTAGCTACTCTACAGAGCCCTTGTCAGTATCATAGTCTTGGATTACCTGTTCACCTGTGTTTGTTTCTAACCCATGTTTCCTGGATTAACCCTTTCTGTGCCATTCTGTGTTTCTTTTCAGTTCCTGTATTGTTCTGCGTTTTTCACTCCCCTAGTGTTAGCTGCGATACGGAACTTTTGTTGTTTTCTAGTCTGTGTTCCTAGTGTTTACCCCTGTCTCCCTGTTCGGACTCTGATTATTTCCCTTGCCTGGATTATAGCTCGTGTACCTGGATTATCTCTCTGCCTTGCCCCATTGGATACTGTTCGCCAATCGTCGACCCACGCTTGACCTAGGTTTACTCTTTGTCTTGTCCCTGCCATACCTGTTTGCCATTGTTTCGACCCTGCCTGTATTTATGACCATGCCTTTAAATAAAAGCTTGCACATGGATCCGCACGTCTCACGTCTCGTCAGCCACGTTACAACTAGGATGGTCCCACTTTATATTAGGTGGCTTTAAGTAATATGTAATTACATTTAAATTAATAATTTGATCATTTGACACTTACTTACATGTTTTTACATTGTACTTATATTAAAAAAAAAAAAAAAAAAAACTGTTTGTAATTACATCTGTAATTAATTTCTGTAATTACATTTATAATTACACTGTTGACACATCCCTACATCCAGGCTTAAACCTAGCCATACTACCAAACCTGTCCATAACCTTACCAGTACCCCACCTAAATAGCAGCAAAAGTGTTTTGCAATACAATATAAACATGATAAATACATTGCACTTATTTTTTTTTATATAAGTACATAGTAGTTAAGGCCAACACTATAAACTTTACAGCTCCTATGTTGACTGCAAACGATTACATGTCAAATTGAGTTCAGCTAATTGCATTTAATATAATTTTAACTATAATATATTTTCACTTTTGCAATCAAGTGTCCATAAACATAACACTCAGGTCACACTCACTCAGGTATATTCTTTTAGTATTTCTGTAGTAAGTACTCCTACTAAAGTGTACTTTATGTTGATAACATGTTTGAAGAGGAACTGCAAAACCTGCCCAACATTGTAAAGTTCCTGACTTGGACTGTTAATCAACTATTTACTTCATAAAAGTTAAGTTACACCAATAAGAGCTAGCTCAGAGACATGTTTGCATATCCAACATTTTATATCTCTTTTCTCAGGCATTTTGAATTCACAGCAAAACACTTTAATGGTGAATTGGTATTCTTGGCTTCACTCAATTTGAAACAAGGCCTGCAAAAGGCTGGCAGATGTGTTTCATAGACAAGAGACAGCGCAACGCATACTAATGTCTCATCAGGCAGAAGTCTGCAGAACTGAGCTAAATAAACACACGTCGCCCTTTGACCCAAAATACATGCTCAATTCATCACCGACAAAACTGAACAGTGTGCTTTACCTCCATGATCTGTGTAGTATATTATTTCGTCAAGAGACAGAGAGATGTGTGGAAAATAGTGATCATGACATAAAAATCTATGAAGTTATTTAGAACTAACCATCATAGTTCTATTTTATGATTGCAGGAGATGAATTATCATATTTATTTTAGCCCTTTCATCAATAAACTAAATAGGTTTCCGGATTTATTTGGCAGCTTTGCTTTATTCAGTAAATAATGACCAGGGGTAATTACTAGCTGTGATTTTTTATTTTACTCCCATGTGGCAATGGATTGAACAGCAATAGAGTCTTTCTTTGTACAATGAAATCTGAACATGGGACCATTAACTGTAGAGGATCGTCAGTCTCTCTCTCTGTTCAATTTCATTCACACTGTAACACACACACACACACACACACACACACACACACCAGTGACTGTCACTGTCTGTTGGGAGTTTAAAGTAATAGCACTGCTCAATTAGGTGCCAAATGGCTTTCCAGGGATCCGTATTTTACCTTTAATGTTGCATACAGCTGGGGGAGCAGCAGAGAAGCAAGATTTCCTGCCAGAAAGAGACATAAGCTTTATATTACATTTAAGTTATTACCCCTACAACTCAAAAGAAAGACACATTCATGCAATATGAAATGTTCCTTACCTCCATAAAGAGCGCAAAATCAAGTCATTGTGTTCTTAGTTGTGGCCATTAGCAGGAAGTCATGCATCCGCTTGAGTGGGAGGGAATGGGACCTCATTGACATGCGGGACCCGTGGTCATCTTTGAGGCCCGGTCAAGACTGAAATTACCTGGGTAACTATCTGGACCAGGTTAGCAGAGATCTGTTCAGAAGTCAATTTGCGGCTTAATTTCTTTGTCATGCACCTCGGAATATTGCTGTGATGTTGTATAATGGGATAATTCAAGCATAATGACATATTTCTTATATTGGAGCCATTCAGTGAGACATGGGAATGGTACTTCATAAATCCAGCTTCATTCTATTAATATTTTTTTCCTCCTGAGTTATTTTGTAACATTTCTGCATACAGATCTGCAAAGTGTGAAAAAACAAAAAATGCAATGTAATATCAAATATAATATAACAATATGCAAAGACAACAACAACAAAAAAATATTGAATTAAAAAGTGTGAGGATTACAATGAAGAACATGGACAAAATACGCAGCAACAATAACAAAGAAAGAAAAACAAGGATAGCCATATAGAATTGTAAAACAATGAGTTAAGATAATAAATGATTTGGTCAATTTTCAATGGAACAAATAAAACATATATATGACTTCAGTAACTTCATTCATCTGTGCCTGATTGTCTCCTTAAGCATTTGGACTTTAAAGAGTTATGTACTGTATATTTACATTTACATTTAGCAGACACTTTTATCCAAAGCGACTTACAAATGAGGACAATAGAAGCAATCAAAACCAACAAAAGAGCAACAACATGCAAGTGCTATAACAAGTCTTGGTTAGCCTAACGCATAACACGTAGTTGTCACATGTATGTTCCCGTTTAGTTCCTGTTTGTCCTTACTTGGTTTAGTTCCTGTAATCATTAGTTAATCATCGTTCATTCAGATCACCTGTGTTGTATCATTCATCTCGTTTGCCCCTTAGTTTGCCGGTCTTTATAAGCCTTCTTTTTCTGTTCAGTCTTTGTCTCGGATTAATGTTATTTTGTATGGTCTACGTGTGTTGATGTTAATTAAAACCCCTTTATGTTTACTGCTTCATCTTTGCCTCCTACTACAACCACGACCCGAGACAGAATCTGGGACCTAAACTGAAATAGTAAGCGGCACTCCTTTTTCCCGTTTTGTTTTCCCGTTTTTTGAAAAGTCTTTTGTTTTTCTCTGTTCCTTCTCCATGGCGATGGAAATAGCCGCTCACTTTTCCACCCTTTCTCGCCGAGATCTCCCGCTCGTGGAGTATGTGCGGGAGTTCTGCGGGCTCGCTGTGAGTACAGCGTTGGACAACGCCACACTGAATTCCTTGTTCTGGATCGGGGCCAATTACTATCGCCCCCGTGGACCTCCCAGACACCACAGGACAGAGCTGGAGGGAAGGGATCCTCCGGTGTCTGGAGAGCGTCCGGCCCCGATCCAGAACTGTCTCGCCGCCAAGTCCATCAGCCGTTCCCCTGTGAAGCCCACCGTCCGCCGCGGTCTCAAGGCCGCCGTCCGCGGCTCACTCATGCCCGCCGTCCGCCGCAACGTCAAGCCCACCGGCTGCCACACATGTGCCCCTGGGAATACTTGTGATTTATGAGGGTATGTCTTGGAACCCAGAGCTTGCTCCAGTGTCGGCTCGAGCCCCAGAGCTCGCTCCAGTGTCGGCTCCAGCCCCTGAGCCCGTTCCTCCAGAGCGCCCTCAAGTGCCAGCTCCTTCAGAGTGCCCTCCTGTGTCTGCTCCTCCAGAGCGTCCCCCAGAATTCCTCCGGGCATTGAAGGACATAATTTCCACCTGGGGGGCATGGTGGCCGGGCCGAAGGCCAAAGCCAAGGTGATGGGACGCACCTTCCGGGAGGGGGGCGATCTGTCACATGTATGTTCCCATTTAGTTCCTGTTTGTCCATATTTGTTTTAGTTCCTGTAATCATTAGTTAATAGTAATTCATCCCGTTTGCTCCTTAGTTTGCTGATCTTTATAAGCCTTCTGTTTCTGTTCAGTCTTTGTCTCGGATTAATGTTATTTTGTATGGTCTACATGTGTTGATGTTAATTAAAACCCCTTTATGTTTAGTCCTTCGTCTTTGCTTCCTACTACAACCACGACCCGAGACAGTAGCAAGTTTTTTTTTTTTTTTGGTTGTAAGAAAACGAGTAGATAAAATATTCTCTTTCTTTTTTTTCTTTTTAAAGAAACAATAGAGTAGAAAAAAGAAAGCTAGTGTTAGTTTTCAAGAAAATCTAGCAGTTTGAGAATAAATATGCAATTGATAGAGGGTCAAGTGTGTGTGTGTTTTTTTAAAATTATTTTTTAAATAAAAAAAAAAGACAGCTAAAATAGAATTAGAATAGAGCGTTAGAGTAAGAGGGTCAAATAAAGATGTAAGATATGTGTTTTTAGCTGTTTCTTGAAGATGGCTAAGGATTCAGCTGCTCTTATTGAGTTGGGCAGGTCATTCCACCAGGTGGGAACAGTTAATGAAAAAGTCTGTGAACGTGATTTTGTGCCTCTTTGGGATGGCACAATAATAAGTAATTCACTTGCAGAACGCAAGTTTCTAGAGGGCACATAGGTCTGAAGTACTGAATTTAGGTAAAGGGGTGCAGAGCCAGAGGTGGTTTTATAGGCAAACATTAATGACTTGAACTTTATGCGAGCAGCTATTGGTAGCCAGTGCAAATTGATGAACAGAGGTGTGACGTGCGTTCTTTTCAGCTCATTAAAGCTTAATCTTGTAGCGGCATTTTGGATTAATTGTAGAGGTTTGATGGAATTGGCTGGAAGACCTGCCAAGAGAGCATTGCAATAGTCAAGTCTGGACAGAACAAGAACTTGAACAAGGAGTTGTGTTGCATGTTCCGAAAGAAAGGGCCTGATCTTCTTAATATTGTATAAAGCAAATCTGCAGGACCGGGCAGTTTTAGCAATGTGGTCTGAGAAATTCAGTTTATCATTAATCACAAATCCAAGGTTTCTGGCTGTTTTTGAAGGAGTTATGGTTGGTGAGCCTAACTGGATTACATATAGTAATGTTACTTTATACAACAAAAGTAAAATTAATCTCTTTTGATTCAAAAGAGCAAGAATAATCCTTTTTCTGCGATATAGCCCCTTTAATGCAGCATATACTCAATATATTTGACATTCTGCCCTTGAAAGAGATTGAAGAGTATGAATAGGCAAAAATATATTTCCCAGGATGCAACAGCTCTCAAAATGACACTGCCTGTAAAGCATATCATTTCTTCTCATTTCTTACCATCAGCTGGAAAGAAACATATTGAATTTGACACAGATGTAAGCTCTTGTTCTCTGACTGATCATACTGGGGGTTTGATCAGATTGTCTCCTCTTCAAACTGTCTATAATACAACAGCTTGTCTACGGGTGCATCTGATAAAAATATTAGATTTTTTCCTTACGATGTCAGTATATCATTCTGAAGAGTGATTCAACAACAAATCATTCCAAACATAACTCTAGATTCTCTCTGAAATCCCTACTGAAGACTCATCCAACCTGTCTCACATACAAGACTTCTCCCTGATGGGAGAAAGACCAAACATCAAACGTGGGATACCCAGTGTTTTTTTTTTTTTAACCCCAGATCCAGCACGTCTAGATCAATAATGCCTATAGGAATGTTTGCAAAACCCAGAAGACACCCTGGACTCCTTGAATCTATGAAAAAAGACAGAGGATCTGGTGAAAACTCCTTCATGCTCCGTAATTTATTTACAGCTGAACACAGTGAAGTCTTATTACACCGTGCCTCAACTGCGAGAGCCATAAGGGACGGCATGGATTAATGGTGCTTCTTGGGTCATGGGTTTGCAGTTCGGTGGTCCCCTGTCAGATACAAAAGGAAAGTCTCAATAAAATGCTTGATTTAAGCCTTTGCCAGTGGCCACAGGTCGAATCCGGCTTTATTCCACCTCTGCATTGTACTCTGAAAACACATACAAATGAGTTTTACTAATGGCATTTAGTCATAGCTTTATTTTGCAGAGAAACAATTAATCAAACTGATAGATTCAACAAAAAGCTCAAGAGACAGACCTGACATGTTATTACGGTTCTTAAAATATGTCTAGCTCCATCTTTAAAAAAAAATTCTGTCTTTTACTCATCCTCATGACATTACAAATAAATTTGCGTTTCTTTCTTCTGTGTAACATGAAAAGAGATGTTTAGCTGAATGTTTAATATTCCATAAGGCTCATAAGGCTTAAGGTGTGGTCAAAATTAGTGAAATCTCTGTGAAATTTTGTGGGCTAAAAAATCTATTGTCAATTGCACGTTGTACAGTTCACACAAAAGTTAATTTCAAACCAAGCAACTTTCTGTTGGGCAACGTGGTGAATTCATGTGACCACTTTGAATCTGATGCGAAATCTGAATGGGGAAATCTTTCGCCCTTAAAGGGATAGTTCACCCAAAAATGAAAATTATCCCTTTATTTACTCATTCAAGCCATTCTAGGTGTATATGACTTTCTTCTTTCAGACAAATACAATCATCATATTAAAAAAATGTCCTGGCTCTTTCAAACTTTATAATGGGGATTGACATTTTGAAGCCCAAAAAGGTGCATTCATCCATCATGAAAAGTGCTCTACATGACTCCGGGGGTTTAATAAATGTAAGAAAAATATCCATATTTAAAACTTTATAAACAAAAATCTCTAGCTCCCACTAAATGTCGTATGCACATTCACAAGAGAGTGGCAGTCCAGCGGATGACGTATGAAATATGGATATTTTTCTTACACAAACGTATTGCTTCGCAAGACATTTATTAACTCCTCGGAGCCATGTGGAGCACTTTTTGAGGTGGATGGATGCACTTTTTTGGGCTTCAAAATCTCAACACCCATTCACTGCCATTATAAAGCTTGGAAGAGCCAGGACATTTTTAAATATAACTCTGACTGTATTTGTGATAGTATCCCTGTATGCAAAATTTTTGATAGTGCAAATTCCTATTGAAATGACTCAATTTCAATTGCAAAAATGTGCAGAACAACTGTAAATGTGGCCACAAGTGTGAGGAAAAGACCAAAATATCAAATGCTCTTGTGACGCAATAAAAAAAAAAAAAAATTAATATATATATATATATATATATATATACATATATATATACATATATATATATATATATATACATTTGCATATATTTTAGCTAGACATAATAAACTGTAATTCCAGTTTTGCACAAAAGGGATTTGAGAGCAATAGTTGAAATGGGGATTTTCAATTAATGTTGGTCTAAACCACACAGATTTATTGAGTGAATTTAGAACACTTGAAATATGTACATTTATTCTTCTTTATGGTACTTATTTCTCATTTTTAAAGCCAGACACCCCAATCACTTTAGCTGTATGGAAAAAGAGCTGCAAGTACCTCCCACCTAGAATCTGTTTATAGGTTTGGTTCTGAAAAAAAGCATACAGGTTTTGGACAACATGAGCTGAATTAATAATGACAGAATTTTAATTTCGAGGTGCTTTAACTTCATTATGATCATGCAGGATTCATGTCCCTGCTTGCTTTTTGAATGTTTAGAAATACATTAAATCCTGGATATTACAATGTCACACCAGTTTCACTGTGATTTTGACTGATGATATGGTAATTACATGCAGAGACAAATGTGCTGCCATCTAAGAGATGGAAAATCAAAGTATTTGTGTGTGGTCACAAATCTATTCAGGCCCCTTATTTTCTCACACTGTGTTCACCTTAGCAAATTAATCATGCATTATATACAGTAGACTAAAGTAACCTTGTTTTATACGAGGAAACTCATACATGTTGAACTATATGAGATGGGTCTTCCCATATAAGATGCATGTGATATTTCAAGGGCAGAGGACAAGAAGGAAGATTAATGGTTGTTTTAAATATGTCAGCTTATGGAAGGGCATGCCTTTTAATAATCCTTCTGAATAACAGAACTACAATATTGTGGCAGCACTATAGTTTATGAGATCTGCATCCTTTCTCTTCTCTTCTCTGTCCTCCTCCAATACAGCTGATGACTTTGCAATTTTCTTCACAAATAAAACAAAAATCCTTTCCAATCATCTCACTACTTGTCCACTAGATCCTATCCCCACTCACCTCCTTCAGGCCATTTCTTCTTCAGTCATACCTGCGCTTACTCACATTATCAACACCTCTCTTCACACTGGTACATTTCCCACAGCATTTAAGCAGGCTCGGGTAACCCCACTGCTTAAAAAAAACTGCTTGTGGTCTCAGCCAACCCATCACTTCACCAGAACTTCTCTATACAGCTGGGTTTGTCAACCATAACTCCTTCCAGGACAGCCAGGAACCTTGGAGTTTAAGCTTAACAGACCATATTGCTACAACGGCCCGGTCCTGCAGATTTGCCTTATACAACATTAGGAAGATTAGACCCTTCCTGTCAGAGCAAGCCGCTCAACTCCTTGTCCAAGCTCTTGTTCTCTCCAGAGTGGACTATAGTAATGCTCTCTTGGCGAGTCTTTCCACTAATACTATCAAGCCTCTGCAACTGAACCAGAATGCAGCAGCCAGAGTGGTCTTTAATAAACCGAAAAAAGCTCACGTTACCCCTCTCTTCATCAGGTTACACTGGCTACCAATAGCCGCTCGCATCAAATTCAAGGTACTGATGTTTGCCTACAAAACAACAACTAGCACTGCACCAATGTATCTAAACTCACTAGTTCAAACTTATGCACCCTCCAGAAGCTTGCATTCTGAAAGTGAACGACACCTTGTGGTGCCATCCCAAAGAGGTACCAAATCTCTCTCGCAGACCTTTTCCTGGTCTTTTCCTGGTGAAATGTCCTCCCGATCTCAATTTGAATAGCTCAGTCTTTAACCATTTTCAAAAATCATCTAAAGACACATAATTTTCGCCAGCACCTGACCAACTAATATTAACACTTTTCTATTCTATTTATAAAAAAAAAACAAAACAAAAAAAAAAAACATAGCTCTAAAAACTATATCACTATAAAACAGATCTACACATGTGGATCAATCCTTCTGCACATAACATTTTGCTTGGAAAAAAAAAACAAAAAGGAAATTCTATTAGTTCTACACTTCAAATCAAATCAACTTCACATCGAAATGGCGTGGTGAAGTAGACAAGGAGGTGAATTTTAAATACTTTTAAAATGAAAAACAAACAATTTATTAAAATAATATACCAGGTGTTTGGATTTGGATTCATTTGAATTATTTTATATTTATTCTTGTCCTTTCACTATGTGGAGCCAGAAAGTGGAATGCATTTCATCATGCAATACAATATCCCAGTTTGTTCTGTATTTCATGAATTCAGAAAATTACATTCTACACACGTACATACTGCAAAAATAATGTGAACAGAATTTTAGAATGCCAATGTAAGCATAACTTTGTAGGACTTATAGAAGGAATTTGGCTACTAAATTGGCAGAAATACTCCTGAAAAATACCCCAGAACGAGAAAGATGCTGCTTTCTTTCAAGAAATTACACCTTAGAAATGTCAGCATGTGTTTCAGTTCCTGTTTTGCCTTATTTGGTCTTGTACCTGTCCTTGTTTAGTTTGATTATTACTTGATTCCCCGCACCTGTCTGTCCCTCATTATTCTGTCTTTATAAGCCCCAGTCTGTTCAGTTTGTGTTTGTTGGGTCTATTTGTTCAGTTCGTGTGTTTCCTGCCGTTTCCTTGTGGATGTACCCTGTGTTCTATGGATTAAAGACTATTGATTGTACTCCACGTTTCCCTCGTGTTCCTCCTAGGACAGATCGTGACAAGAAATGAGTTGCGAAAGGACTCATTACAAAATGGCAAAATTTACTACACAACATTTCAAATTCATATCTTTACTGGAATGGTTATTGGCGGCATGTGCGATACTCCTCTAAGGAGCTTTAAACTGCAGCAAAGTATGGGCTTCATTATATCTCCTGCTTCCTCTGCTCATTCTCATCACCAATGAATATAGTTATGAGAGAAGATTTATTGGCCAAAGTTGTCGAACGAGGTGAGTGCGCTGCAAATTGGCTATGAAACATTGGGCTTCAGATGAGCACCGACAGCTTGTTGTGAATGACACAATGAAATGAATTCACACTGCCAGCTCAAGGCGGCGACTAATTAGCCTACCAAGGCAGCTTTTATTTCCTGGCTTTGTCACTGAGAGTTGTTTACCACCATGTCCCACAAGAACAGCAACTTATATTGTTTTACGGCAGCTATACTGTAGAATTATGTGCAGTGATGAAAGAAACGAATAAATCCTAACAAAATCTGCTACCGTAGGTGTGATACAAAATACTGTAGAGCAGAAATATGGACAAGAGAGAGGTTCACAAAGCTAAAGTAGATTTTGTCAGTGACTGAGAAGAGCATTGTGGGATAAGAAAATGTACATAAATTGACTTTAGGTTATTATCACTTGATCAGAAGTTACTCACTCATCAGATTACCTTATTGTGATCTAGAGCGCTAGTGTGATGAATTATCAACCTGACCGCAAAGAACAAAGGCACTCGGTTTTTCTCTGTGGAACATATTTTAGACTTGTTAATATGCTCACTCTATGCTTATATCATCTCCACAGCTGCTGTTCATAAATCATAAAGGACTGTCAACAGGTACAGAGTTTTTTCTCTCGTCTGAGGCTAGTGAGTTTTCACGGGTTTACACAATGGGCCAGACTAAACAAGTTACAATTCATGCTAATGACTGAAAGTATTTTGACTTTGTAATGCATTGAGGTTACAGGAAAATACCCATATAATTCCCTTACGTGATATGAGAGTGGTACCAATTGGTATGAGATTAGTTATAGCACTTACAGGAGTGCACTAGATTGATATTATTCCACAAGCATTTTGGGTAAACCTAAACCTCTAAAGCGGAGTATTAAACTTCTGCAATTAATTCAGTCTTAATTAAAAAAAAATCAGCTAAACAAGGTGTTCAGGACAATTTATAGACAGGTGTGTTGGAAACCCCTGGAATAAAGGAATTTGTCTATGCACATTTAAACATATTTTTTTTTTAAAAGTAACCAAAAGCAATAATATCATACTGATATTTGCATACTGAATTGCAATTAGTCTTTTCTCATGCATTTTTTTGCATACTGTATCGGTCTTGTCTATACTTTTATTCGCTGTATGCATTTATGATTTACATGTATAGCCAAGTTGTGTTTATGTACAGGTGCATCTCAATAAATTAGAATGTTGTGAAAAAGTTTTTTTTTTTGTTTTAATTTTGATGATTAGAGCTTACAGCTCACGAAAGTCAAACATCAGTATCTCAAAATATTAGAATATTTACATTTGAGTTTCAATAAATGACCATCCATACAGTATAAATTCTGGGTATCTCTTGTTCTTTGAAACCACAATAATGGGGAAGACTGCTAACTTGGCAATGATCCAGAAGATGAACATTGACACCCTCCACAAAGAGGGTAAGTCACAGAAGGTCATTACTGAAAGGTGTGGTTGTTTACAGAGTGCTGTATCAAAGCATATTACAGCACTGCATATTACAGCACTGCAAAATGCAAAGTTGACTGGAAGGAATAATTTGGATAAGAAAAGGTGCACAAGCAACAGGGATGGCCGTAAGCTTGAGAATACAGTCAAGCAAAGCTGATTCAAACACTTGGGAGAGCTTCACAAGGAGTGGACTGAAGCTGGAGTCAGTGCATCAAGAGTCACCACGCTCAGACGTCTTCAGGAAAAGAGCTACCAAGACACTTCTGAACCAGAGACAACGTCAGAAGCATCTGACCTGGGCTGTGGAGAAAAATAACTGGACTGTTGCTCAGAGGTCCAAAGTCCTCTTTTCAGATGAAAGTAAATTTTGCATTTCATTTGGAAATCAAGGTCCCAGAGTCTGGAGGAAGAGTGGAGAGGCACAGAATCCATGTTGCTTGAAGTCCAGTGTGAAGTTTCCACAGTCAGACATGATTTGGGTTGCCATGTCATCTGCTGGTGTTGGTTCACTGTGTTTTCTGAAGTCCACAGTCAACGCAGCCATCTACCAGGAAATTTTAGGTTAAATGACCATAGTGTTGGTGTGCTTGATTGGCCAGCAAACTCACCAGACCTGAACCCCATAGAGAATCTATGGAGTATTGTCAAGAGGAAGATGAGAGTCACCAGACCCAACAATGCAGATGAGCTGAAGGCCGCTATCAAAGAAACCTGGGCTTCCATACCACCTCAGCAGTGCCACAAACTGATCACCTCCATGCCACGCCAAATTGAGGCAGTAATTAAAGCAAAAGGAGCCCCTACCAAGTATTGAGTACATATACAGTAAATGAACATACTTTCCAGAAGGCCAACAATTCACTAAAAATGTTTTTTTTTATTGGTCTTATGAAGTGTTCTAATTTGTTGAGACAGTGAATTGGTGGGTTTTTGTTAAATGTGAGCCTAAATCATCACAATTAAAAGAACCAAAGACTTAAACTACTTCAGTCTGTGTGCATTGAATTTATTTAATACACAAGTTTCACAGTTTGAGTTGAATTACTGAAATAAATTAACTTTTCCATGACATTCTAATTTATTGAGATGCACCTGTATGTAAAATAGTTACAAATTGCCATGAGATTGTGTTGGAAATTAGGAACAAATGAAGTATGTAAAAGGTTGAATATGAGTATTTACACAATCTGAATTAAAAATATTTTTTATGTTTATGTGTATATCTATTTACATTTTATAAACTGGTCAGTGGAAGAGACTAATATATATATATATATATATATATATATAAAATAATTTTTTTAATTGCTAAGAAAAAAAAAAAAGCGTTTCTAACATATGTGTCAGCTTTATTTTTTAGTTACGTCATTAAGGTAAAATGTTATTACGGTGGCTTTCTCTGGTTTTGAACCAGTGTGTGCATCTGACTGAAAAGATGGCATATTCTGAGTGTGACTACAACTTCAGTGTAACATTTAATTTACACAAAAACTGTCATTTATGTATGATGAATCAAAATGCTAAATTCCAGGAACTGACAGCATTTATTGCTGATCATCTATAGTCTCCTTTTCAAAATTAGTGGACCAAGCAAGTTCAAGTGGACCAAAATTAGTGGACAAAGTAGCCTGTAATCCCAGTGTCCCCTGTTTCCCTTTCCAGGTAGAGCAAGTACACAATGCCCCTGTGTGTAAAGAGACCCAGCAGACTATTCAATCAGAGTTTGCTGACACAAGCCTACAGTATGGCTCATGTATTCATGCAGATACAAGGTCACTGCAGCATAGATGGTCTACATAACATCTTCATTCATTACATACATTATACACATGCACAGACACTGCAATGAGCACATAAGTTTGGTGTGAGTATCAAGCTTGTGTTGAGTATCAGGCTCTCACATTCAAATAAACTCCACGGAGAAAACAAGAATCACTTTCCAATTTATTCCAACAGCATTTAAAAAAAAAGAGAGACAAGCATTCACACTATGTTAGTACAGACTGCTTTAAATGGGACATTGTTTAATTTATCTTTTGGTTTCAGATACAAGACTGATCATGAGCATTACAGTCAGTCACTGAGTAATTATATGCTAGATAAATATGACATAAATGTTATAAAGTGAGGGATTTCCCCACATACTGTTGAGTTTGCACATTGCTAAAAGCCTTCATGGCTGTTGATTTCTATAAACAAACTTTCATCAGCACATCCATAACCTTTATAAAAGTTGAAATTAGACCCTCTCCAAGCACTACAAATGGGTCAAACTGAGTTCCTGACCTTTTGGCTGGAAATGTTTTTAAGATGTTGCAGCATAACATGGTTTAAATCACAAATGATGTCTAACTTTGCCGTTCTAATATTCTTAGTATTTTCTCAATATGAAGTATTTTAACATTCAGTGTAAAACCAGGATCAGGAAATGACATGAGCTGAATTCAAACTTGCATCCCCCACATTAGCACCGCAGCTCAGCATCTCAGAGAACAAACACTGGTGCTTAATAAAGCCTGTGTTCAAAGGTGGTGCAGAAAAAAAGGATAATTTTGTCTTGGGAATTGCACTTGTGGTTCTAGCAGGACAGATATAGGCACCATTAGCCTCAACAAACATAAGTGATTCTGTGTTGAGCTGGTCAGGATTCTCAAACAAATAATCCTCAATTCACCTGCCATTAGCAGGAGAGCCAAAAATTTGAGCCCATCACTCTAAAATGAAAACTGAAATTCAATGCACCACAATCTCAGCTTTTGAGACTGATCTTTCCCAAATACTTACTGCAGTAACTGCTTCAGCATTGTGTGCAGAATGGATTACCTACAGAAGCAGTACCTTTTGTGGCAGATGCTTAGCTGAGGGGTCTTCCTGCTGAGGAAGAGAGAGCTGAGGGGGTGGGTCACAGAGAGTCCAGAGAGAAAAGCAGAGCTTTGATCGCCTTCCTTCCCTCAGGCGGTGTTCTGCTTGAGCACAGGTCATTACCATAACTAATATATTTCTTGCACCCCCTCCCATTATGCATCAGGTTTCTGTGAGGCTGTCATGCCTTTGAAGAACAAGTGTGCACACATTTTGTTACATTTGAGTATAGTAGTATAGTTATTACTCAATCTAATTTTAACTCAAATATCAGTTTTAACCCTTATACACTGCTGGTCCCAAAAGCTTAGGAAAACAAAACAAAACAAACAAACAAAAAAAAAAAAACATTAATGCTGTTAAATATTACAATAAAAAAATACCCTATTTTAACATATTGTGATCCTTCAGAAATAATTTTATGTTGATTTGATGCTCAGTTGTTATTGGTGCTCATCAATGAATGGTGGTTTGCATTATTATCAATACTGTGCTATTATCATATTGTAGGTACAAGTTCTTATATGAAAATATACATTTCTACTTACAATCCTCTGAAAAATGCTACTGTGTTGAGTTCTGATGTCAGGCAACTGTTGAAGTCACAGAGCAGAAGCGATCCATCGGGGATGGCCTGAGGGCTGAAGAGATGGGAAAGCAGGACTGCTGTCCCTCCATTCATCTGTATTACACTGGAGTGTAGTGCCGAACCATCCATTTGCCTCCTGAGTGACTCTGTCCTCAAGAACTCCACTGTTGTTTCTTGCTAACAGGCAGAACACGGCACATTAATGCCCGACACATGCATTATTGATGGAGGGCAGGAGCTGATAAGCTCGTTGTAGCTGCAGGCTTCTTCTTCTACACAGAGGGCCAATTAAAAGCAACCCAATTCATGGCCTCATAAAGCTTTTGGTTGTTCAGGGACGGCTGATATACTCACTCAAACAGATGGATGTGTAGAGACAACAGAGGCACCCAAGACTACTATATACTGTACACATATACACTGGCTGTGTTGAAAAGCTTAGTGTGCTACCCAGCTAGGCAAGATTTATAGGCATTGTAGGCACACCTCTGACCCAAAGACTAAAGTTCTGATACCTTATACCTTTTTTAGGGCAACTTCTAAGGCAGCACCGAAAATATCTTTCATGGACAAGTCAAACTGACAAAAAGCTTTGAATGCATGGTGGCTTTGGATACAAGTGTCTACCAAATGGAAACGAACAAGTACATAAGAAATATCAGTAGAAAATGGTTCCATCTTGTACAGTTTTTCACCCGATATTTGTGGGGGGGGTGTTTATTAGAGCATTAAATCATTAGCGTTGCAAGATGCTAACATCAATCTCTATTGGAATGAACTGCGAGTGGATTTCCAAACACACACACAAACCAAAATGAATGGTTATTTGCTTTAGATAACATGTT
Source organism: Onychostoma macrolepis (assembly GCF_012432095.1). Classification (NCBI taxonomy): domain Eukaryota; kingdom Metazoa; phylum Chordata; class Actinopteri; order Cypriniformes; family Cyprinidae; genus Onychostoma; species Onychostoma macrolepis. The sequence continues at coordinate 22,467,663 of NC_081171.1, forward strand.
AAAAAAAATCTATAGAAAACAGAGTTTTTATCTAATTAAAAAACACATTTTTCACCCAATATTTGTGTGTGTGTGTTTTCCTTTTCATTCCATGTTTTTCTTTTCTTTTAAATCCATTTAGCTCTGGAACATGCTATCATCATCCATCAACCTATTGGAATCAATTGTGATTGAATTTTTCTTTCAAGTCTCTTGTGAATTTCCTGTGAGAACTATTGTGTGACCATTATTGAGTTGTTGCCCATAAATACTATTTTGAGCTTCTATTCCAGTTAGGATGCTGCCTTGGAAAGTAGCCACCTATGTAGACAGCAGTAAGGTCTGTCAGACAATCTGAATTTAATAGGACTGCTACTAAAACACACACAAGCACACAAATCCATAAGGTCTGGCCTTTTCACAGTGTCCAGCATGATGCATTATCACCTAGCTCCTCACCTTTCCTACTCATACCTCAAACCCAGAACAGGTTGAGAGAATGGCAGTCCCTACGGAGCACTGTTACCCATGACACACGCAGCTCACTGACAGCTCCAACATGACCTCTGACCCCACAGCACTCTGGGGCCTAAACGACCATGTGCTGGGGGAGATTTTTTGGATATGTAGGGCTGATCTCTGAGACAGGAATCTCACTAGGGCTTTAGGATCTTTAGGGAGTGTGGGGGGTTGAGGTTTGGAGTGGATGGAAATGTGTGCGTATGTGTCGGTGGGTCCATGCTGCCTGTTATCTGTGGAGCGCTGCATAAATCATAAAGGGTCAGGGAGTCACGGCAGTCATTATGACGTTCCCTTGGAATCACGCCCAGGGCCAGATTATCCATCCCAGAGAGAGACTCTCTTCGGTGAAGAAAGACCCTCAGATCACCACCAGAGAAAACAAACAGCGCTTTGATTGCATGGACATCTCAGAGAAAGGCAACACACTGAGAAAAGCTAATAACGGTACGATACAACCAAGCAAGTGAATTTAGCCTCTTCTCTGAATCATCAATAACTCTTTGTTTTAAAATATGAATGAGGTCAGATTGAATTCACATAGCAAGAAAATCTAACTCTGTTGAAAAAAGCCTCAACGTAAATTTCTGCAGATCTTTACTATCAACACCAAATGCCCGAGAGAGCCTTGCTAGTAATCATTTAGATTGTTAAAGTATACTGCAATATGATATGGCATACATTGCTAATAATAGTGAATCATTCTTATGGCTTGATCATTATGGTGCATGTACTATACAGAACTGGCTTTTACTTAATTGTATTATTGGTGAACACAGGGAAGCATCATTACTGTTATTGCTCATATTAGGGTTATGGATTTAAACAATCCCTGATGCTAAATATTAAACTTTGGTAGACAATCATTGCTACAGCCATGAATGTTCAAATTGCAGCTTGCAAAGGAAATTTGTGTTATGGCTTTTCTAAATGACTGGACAAATTGTGTCTGAATGTTAAAGAGAAAGGTTGACTTAGGCCAACATGCTACTGTAGCAACCATTCAGAACACCCTGGCAAACCTGTAACAATTTACCAAAATTGCTCATGACCTTAGCAACCACATAGAAAATATTGCAGTGGAAAACTCATATTTTCTGTTTGGAGTGGATAAGATGTTTAATGATTTTCAAAGAAGTGTCTTATGCTCACCAAGGCTTCATTTATTTGATCAGAAATACAGTAAAACATTAATGTTGTGAAGTATTGATACAATTTTAAACAATTGTTTTCTATTTCAATATACTTAAAAATGTAATTTATTCATGTGATGCAAATCTGAATTTTCAGCGTTATTACTCCAGTCTTAAATATTTTTATGTCTTTCAAAAAGAAAGAGAGAGAAAAAGAAAAATAGAGAGAGATTGGTAACAGCAGTCAGAAGAGAAAACAATATCCAATTTATCCAATCTATCGTCATTTGTACAGCCGCTGTATTAGAAACAGTCAGCAATCCTGCTCCTGGATGGCCAACGTCCTGCAGAGTTCCAATCCAACTAGCTCCAAAACACTTGCCTAGAAATTTCTAATGAGTCTAAAGACCTTGACTACCTGGTTCAGGTGTGTTTAATTAAGGTTGGAGCTAAACTCTGCAAGACAGTGGCCCTCCAGGAACAGATTTGGACACCCCTGCTCTACAGCACACCTTCATAAGTTGCTACCTATCTAGGATCCACTTGTAACTGTCCCTGAGGTGTGAGCAATGAATGTGAGTCTATATCAATGTGTCTACAAGGTGATGGATGCAACTATTAGATACTGCAAAGGGAGAAAACTCAGCTTACCGGCTGTCTGTACAATCGATGGGTTTCCTCGGCCAGCACGATCTTCACTTCCTCCTGAAACGGCTCGCTTTCGGGTCTCAATCATGGCAGATTTTATTTAAAATGCATCAGGTTGGAGAATGACAACATGACATTTAATTTACACAAAACCAAAGCCTAATACCAAGCCTACATAAAACTTCCAGTAAACATCATATACCTTAAGTCTACATGGACGTTTTATAAGGCAGAAAAAGGCTTGAGTGTTCGTAGCTGACTGCTGAATTAATTGTCAAAAAGACACAGTATGATAAATATAGGCAGCCCCCATACGGCTAAAGTGGCCCATATTCATCATTCATTGAAACAACCTGTGTCACAAGAAGCCCTGCAGGGAACTTAGATCTCAGTGTTTTACTATGAAGGCGACTGAGAGGTACTGCAAGAAGAACAAACAAATATAAAAATGATCTACTGGTGTTGTTATAATGATTACAGATTTGGAACACCCAACAGAATCATGAACTTTGCGAACCTTCATAAATAAACGTGAATGCGTTTGAGTGTATATGTGCAAGACATTTTTAAGTGTGTGTCTGTGCGTGGAGGAGGGGCAAAAGTGTGGAATTGACTTTTTCTTCCATGTGGAGAGAGGTAATCACTCATTCTGAGTGGCAGGTGTGTTTTTGTTTGCCGTGCGCAATGGACTTGCCCTGACACACACATTTAATTCTGTTATTTTAGCCTTCCTATTCGTAATAATTAAGTGTTCTCACACCCCAGTGATCCCAGTTGAAATGATGTATGATTTTTTTGGTTATTTGCACGCTTCTGTGAGTGTTGTGTTTTATTCCTTCGGGGCAGGGCGCTATTTGAGTACTTCACTCAGGGTACAATGAGATGTGTGCTTGAACATTTGCTTTGCTTGTCACAGTGGGGGTCTGCACTGTAACGCAGACATTTTGACCGAATTCGACCTGAACACAAAATTGCTTTCTCATCTTATGTCCTCTACAAAGTGGGGTAACACAGGTGCACAGATTCATTGTGATAAATAAGTGTTTGCATGTACATGTATAAAATGTGTTTTATTAACGTGTAAAAACTATAAATAATATATATATATATTTTTTTCCCATTAATTACAAATCTAAGAATGAAACCAACTTTATTTTGGGAGTTTCTTTAACCAAATGGGTTCATTTTAAATAACAAAACAGGTGTTCATTTTTCTTTTTTTTTTTTTTTTTTTGTTAAAAGAAATTCACATTAGATTTTTTTTATTTTGCCCATGCCTTTTCATTACGAATATTGTTGGCCCCTTGACTTTGCTTTTGCAGGTAAATAAAATGCTTTTCTAGCTATGAAATTAGATTTAGAAAAATAATGGGTTAATTTTTAATTTTTTTAAATTTTTTATGTTCGATAAGATTAAAATGTAATTTTCAAACACAGAATACTATTAAAGTAAAAAAAAAAAGAGATACAATTTAGATTATATTTATGCTGACAGAGTTTATTTTCTGCAATATTACTATAGAAGTGCTCATATTGGGGGGAAAAAAAACAGTTATACATGAAAAACTGACCCTAACCAGAAAAATAGTCTCATGGTTGGACTGAGAATTAAAACGCAGAAGCAAAAGAGTCCAGTTATCATAGATATATTGAAACAAATAATTATACACAACTGGTGCAAATCATGATACTCTAACTAAACATGTACATTTTAACACACTTATAAAAGGAGTGGGTGGAAAAACAAAGAGATTACACTCACCAAAAGTGCTTAAAAGAAAAACGAGCATATAAAAAAGACAGAGAGCAAGTGCTGCTCCATCAAGAGTGCAGTAAAAACAAGATATTATTTAAGCTCTGATCTGCCATGCAGTGCCACACGTTCACTATTAAAGGGGAGAGCAGGACCACCATGCAATTGTTAATGCTCATGTGACGTTTTATAGAGCACAACACAGATGTTAATCTTTTTCGATAACCTATAAATCTAATCGGTTTACAACATTAAAAAAAAACGTAATTTAAAAAATATCATTTAAATACATGGCTGTTTCAAAACCAACGAGATGCACACTTTATAGAATGTGGCAGGTAATTCACAGTATTTTTGTCATGTTATAGATGAAACCAGTGTTTACCTGAGAATAAACATCACTAAGGATCTTCAAACATCATCCTTTTCCTTTCATTTAGTTTCTTGATGTAGAGGTATGAGATGCTACATTCAGCAACATCTGTCCCTCAGCTCCGTATGTATGTTGAGAAAAACCTCAATGCAGCTCTTTCCATTAGTATTTTCAAAGGGTAAGTGTTGAACAGAAGTGCTGCATGTTTTTGCTAGATAGAGCATGAAATGAATCATGAGGAAACAACAATTCAGTGTGTCTCGGAGAAATGAGAGATGGTGTTTATGGGCTTTTGAGATTAAAATGAGGAGTGTACTGTTTCCACTGCTCTCACAAATCACTGATAACATATTTACTCAAGACACGTTTCAGGGAGAGAAAAAAAAAACACTTTGTGTGCACGTCTAGCAATATCCATATCTATCTGTTTGTGCGTTTATATGTGTGTGAGAGTTAATGTAGGGCTGTGCATTCACTTGAGTTGAGGATATCTTTTAGATTGCAATGCAATTGACCCTCTGCTTATGCTCCGTCCCCATTTAAGTAACAGTTACTGTTACTAACTCAGACAAGCTTTACAAAAGATCCCAAAGGAATAAACTGATCCTAACATTTCTAACACTAAAGCTAAATTAATTGACATTTTACTCAATTTCAAAACACATCTTTTTCTTAACGTTTTGGCCTTTCGTCCACATTGGGACTATGATTTGTCCAGCGAAAATGGCACTTCTTGAAAATGCTGTCTCAAGTAAATTTTCACATTGTAGTGTTGACTATGAAAATGTTATTTGTGTTATTTGAAAATGATGCATATTTAGTCATGTGAAACCATCATGTGATTAATTCAGCTCAAAACAATCAAGATGGTGGTCCATGTTGCACTTCCATTGTTGTGCCTGCTATTTATCCATTGTTTTGTATCGGAATATTGCACCTTCTCTGGGTATCTGTGTCAATAATATAAGTGAAAATGTGAATGTAAACTATGTTTAAAACTATAATGGATCCTCCACAGACATAAAGAGCAAAGGCTTGTCTGAGCAAAATTCCATATAGCAACAGTTGCTAAGGTATGATGCTTTTAAAACAAGGGTTAGTGAAGAGTCATATCCCGAAATTTTATTAAACGTAGTTTTTAATACTATATTTCATTTGTCAATACAAATGACTAATATTAATGTTATCATACACACACATTCTTTTTCTGGTGGCTATTTTCTGGTGAAAGCAAAAGTAAAATCTGTTTTGATCTGTTGAGCTAATTATTTTGACAGTATCAAACTATGAAATATGTCTAATCAGATAAGAAAAAAAAAATATTATATGTACAGTACAAGGGAATAAATTGGCATAATTAGGCAAATTAACTCGTCGTCCTGTCATTCCGATTTGTGTCTGTCTTTGTTGTGGCAAAATAAAAAAAATCTATCCCCTAATTAAAAAGCAGGTAATTCATAAATTCTAAATTTTTTCCAACTCTGGCGAGCGTCCCAATGTGTTTATGAGTGTGCGATCATACAAATGGCCTTATTTCCATATTATCTATCCTTTCCCACATTATGAGGAAATCCATAAACTCTCAGTTTCCAATGATACTACCTACCTCAGTGAAACATTCAGCCATAAACAACACCCTTTGAATATTCATCATCAATTAACTGGTTTTCATCGTAACCTCTTAGCTAAACAAAAGCGTATGTTTAATATGTGCTCAAGTTAACTGTAGCAGCAGGGAAAAATGTTCCTACTGCTCCTCAGAAACAGCCAATACATTTTACATTGATTTTCAATTTCAGACTTCTTTTCCTGGTCGGTTTCCAACATATGATGTGGTTAGCAGCTGCCACCTTTGTCCACGTTGGCCATATTTTCAAAAGTGCAGCAATAACACAGTATATGCTACAGTGACCGTGTTGAGGTCTTGGACTAAGGTATAAACAGCCATACTGTACATAATGAGACACTTTGAGAAAAGTTTGCTTTTGCTATATGTATTTGTCTTACGGAAAAGAAGGACACTTCAGCATGCTTTTAAAAAAGAGGGTTTTTTTAAATGAAAATATTACACTTTAAAAGAATATACTAAATAATGATGTAAACTAATTTGGAAGTTTATTAAAATCAAGTTAAATTATCGATTAAATGTATATAAAATGCAATTATCCTAACTTTTGACCCACTTAAGAACATTTGGTAACACTTTATTTTACAGTGTCCTTGTTACATAGTAATAACATAGTAATAACAGTATATTAAGCAACTAGGTTACATTTTATTTTAAGGTGTCCTTGTTACAGTCTAATTATACATTTAAGTACTAAGTAATATTAATGAACTACGTGTACTTACTAAATGGTTAGTTTAGGATTAGGGTTTATTTAGGTTGCATGCATGTAATTATGCATAATTTATTGTTATTATAATAGTAAGTTGAGTAACAACAACACCTTAAAACAAAATGTTTCCACCAACTAACTCTAAAATAAACCCTAACCCTATAGTAAGTATTTAAATGTACAATTACACTTTAAGAAAGATGCCTTGATTATACTTCAAAAGGTTACATTTCATTTTAGGGTGTCCTTGTTACAGTATAATTCAATATTTAAGTACTGAGTAATATTAATTAACAATATGGTTGAGGGTTAGTTATTAGTAATTACACATAATTTATTGTTATTACTTCCGTGAGTACGTGCAATGTGTAACAAAGACACTGGAAAATAAGATGTTACCAAATAAAATGTAACTGAACATCTCATAATTACTTTAAGTATCTTTGAAATGTGTTAAATGTGTACTGCTGAATTGTTTGATCAAACAATATGCCAGAAATGGCACTTTTAAAGTATGTTCAATAGAAGAAAGAAACTCATACAGCTTTGGAACAACAAGAAAGTGTGTAAATGATACCAATTCTGATAACAAGTTTTATTTAACATGTACTTTATATACGTCTTTATACACATTTTAAGTGGCCTTTTATTTTACTAATATTATATTATCTGCAAGTACAGTTTCCTTAAAGTGAAAGTGACGTACGGCCAAGTATGGTGACCCATACTCAGAATTCATGCTCTGCATTTAACCCATCCAAAGTGCACACACACGGCTGTGAACACACACACACACACACACACACGCACACCCGGAGCAGTGGGCAACCATTTATGCTGCGGTGCCCAGGGAGCAGTTGGGGGTTCGGTGCCTTGCTTAAGGGCACCTCAGTTGTGGTATTGAGGGTGGAGAGAGCACTGGACATTCACTCCCCCCACCAACAATTCCTGCCGGCCCGAGACACGAACTCACAACCTTTGGATTACGAGTCCAACTCTCTAATATATATATTGAAAATATAGAACTAAATATAGAACTTCCCCTTAAATATAATTTTAAAGATTATACGTACACTACAAGTGCACATTCAACACAATTAAGCACTTTTTAGGGTTGGTGTGTCATTATAGACAATGAAGGTTTCTTTCTATGAGTGCAATATTTAACACCTGTGTGTTGTTAATGGTGTCAGTGAGTTCAAGTGCAGCTCTTCAGTTCTGCATCTGTTGGCACACCTTTCCATTCATTCACACCAATGCACACATGCACTCTAGGGTACGTTTTCTTCTTATAACTCTACCTTATAAATTCCTGTCAGATTGTAGGATAGGCTTACGAGTAAAACGCAGTCAGCTGATGGTGTAAATAACAATTCACAATGATAATTACAGAGCTGCTAACTTGTAAACGTGTCAAAGCATCCCTTATCCCCATTTAATCCATTACCTTACGGCACAGGTATGCGCTCATGCTCTCTTTACTGGATAGTGTAATGAGAATGGAAACAGAAAGAAAGAACAGAGGTGAAAATAAGTGTGCTAGCAAGATGGAAGGACATATATGTTGTTCCTGTAAGGGACAAGTACAGACAGCTATAGGCAATAATAAGAAAGATTGGGTGGGGTTTCAGGGTGAATAACTGTGTGTTCAACACCTTGTTCCTATAATCATACACCTAGCACAATGTTTACGGGCCCCCATGAATCAAAGCCAATGGACAGATTTACTCTTTCTCCATGAACTATAACTCCACCCAGCAGCAGGGATAACATCTTGTGGGTATTCGAAGTAGAGTTGCCAACTTTGCATTACAAGTGTTCCCATTTATGAAGAATGAAGAATGAAGAATTGTAAATAAACTGTAAATTTAAACTACAATCAGTCAGTAGTCATGAGTGGTTTTACACAGTATCTTTGGCCACAGAATTATGCAGATTGCTCTGGAAGCTACAGCTATATTATATTTATTATATTTATTAGTTTAAAGTACATCATTGTAAATTTTACAATTTAAAGATTTTGTTGTCAGGATAACATTGTGACAAAGATATGGCAAAAAAAATTAAACATGCACAACAACCTGTAAATATATATAAAAGGGGGATTCAACAAGAAAAAAAGCAAGACTTGCTGGATTACAAGAATTACTTTCTTTTTATATTCTTTTAAAAAGAGTACACTGAAAAATCATATACAGTATAGAACAACGAATGTGTAATACTCTGTAAATAAATAAATTAAAAAGCTAAATATATCGTATGTTTTCCTTTTTCTCTTTTTTCTACGTTTTATATTTTAGTCACTTTTCCCCCCTTTTCCTTTGTCCTATTGTACATGATTCAGTGTATTCAGTTTAAAAATATCAATAAAAAGTTTTTTCAACAGAAGAAAGCTATTTTCTATGAATTCACAATATTTCAAATTCATTAGCTGCTATACTTAAATACATCGAAAAATAGCAAAATGCAGAAAACAATAGAACTATTTGTGCTACAAACCAATCTGTTTATGATTACAATAATTAATTCAAATAACATCATAACAAATACCAGTTTGCAACAAGTATACTGCACACGTCCTGAAAAGTTAAACCAAAGTGTTTTGATCTCCCCAAGGTGGCTGGACCCAGTATAGGTCATAAACCCTGCCCTCCCATGTAATCTAATGGGACGTGAAACAAACTAAATGATCAAATTACACTTCAAATATATTTTTTCCCCAAAGATGGTTTCTGTCATTTTAGGTAGTTCTTATCATGCTCATGTATGTTCACATGTTTGTTTTTCGAATACGTTTGCTTTTAGTTAGTTACTTGATGCTATAAAAAGGGGTTTGGTGTGATGATTGCGAGCTTGTGATTGGGTCTGTGGGAGTTTGGGTGGGACTTTGACACCATGGGTCCACCTCACGATCACTTTTGCGCAGACTCTGGCTCCAAATGATGTCATTTTCGCATGATGACAGCGGCCATACTGAGATGGCTTCACTTTTGACTTCACTTTTCTAGTGGAAGGAATTGGAGACATGGCGTCCATCTTTTTTTTTTTTTTTACAGTCTATGGTTTGTAATATCAAACAACATAACAGACTGCTTTTGTTTCTGAAAGTGGCTGACAGGAAGCTCTACATTCAAGTCGAAATGGCCATGATCATTTTTATTTTTTTTTTTTCATTAAAAATATAGTAGCATCAGATGGGCTTACACCCCAAAAGGATGTCAAATCGGTTTGAATGCAATTTCATGTTGACTTCAAATCTGTTCCTCAGAATTCTTGAGCTTTTGCCCCACAATCAGGTTAGAAAATGTGTGCAGGTCCTGTATGGTCCTCATCATGAGTGGAAAAAGACAATTTTTGAAAACCAATAAAAACAACCCATAAGATAAGTCACAGCAGCTGCTGGGTTAATACAATATAAACCAAGGTAATAAAAAACTAAATATATAAGAACAATCTCCACTTCTGTCAGTAACCTTTCTTCATGCTCAAGCCTGAAATGTGAAAATTGAAAAAACAAAGTCAGAGGGTTAAGGGATGAAATCTCCCAGCAGTCATGTCTGTAATGGGCCTCTGTTGTGTGCAGAATTAAATGCGGTCCAATGGCCCATAAACCATCATACCTACCAACTGGGTCAGGGTCAAAGTCCCAAGCGGCGCTCCGTATGGAATCGCAATTGCAATCACCCACACACCCACAAGCCAGGAAGGGTCTTTCCATTCCTCTCACCCTCCATGAAAATGCAGGATTGGCGTCCAGCTGGGGGTAATTTGGCCTGTATCTGATTATCCTCTGGGTGCATGCACTCTCTAATGGGCCATTCCCACAGAGCCTCCTTCCTTCTCGAATATTCACGAATGTAGGGATGGCGCGTACACTTCTCCTGACCTCTGGATGTCACGTCTCTCACTGTCAGTCCTGCATGTCCTCTATCTGACAGCATGTCTCTGCATTTCCTCTCTCAGGAAGAAGATTGGCAGTGTCCTCTCTGTCTGACCCCTACAGTGTTTGCTTCAGACCCCCCTCGTGAGCTCACACTCACAGCTTACCAAAATGCAGTTATAGGGCACAACTGAAATTGAAATAGATCCATTCAAACTTGTGCTGAAAGAAAAAAGTCAGTAAGACTTTACAGTTCCCAAACCATCCATATTTTCTACTGTCACTGAGCCTTCAATTAACAGCTTATTTTGGCCAAGAACTGCTCTGTTAGACAGGAAGAGGTTGTCTGACAATCATATAAAATAAGTAAGCACGATAATTTGTTTTTATGTGACATTTAGGGTTGGGTCAATCTAATATAAATGATTCCAGAATAGACAGAATTCAAAGTATACTATCTGACCAAAATGATAACACAGAAGCAATTGTACTTTTCACATTTTTCTACACTGAGTAATCATGCACAATGTGTGGAGAAAGTAAGTGTACCCTTAAAGGAATAGTTCACCCAAACATGAACATTTTGTCATCATTTACTCATTCCAGACCTGTATCAGTTTCTTTCTTATGTTGAAAATTAAAGATATTTTTTAATCAAACAGTTGATCGTCCCAACTGACTTCCATAGTATTTTTTCCCCCTACTATTTCCCTCAATTGGGACCAACAACTGTTTGGTTCTTCAAATATGTTATTTTGTGTTCAGCATAATACATAAATTTATACAAGTTGGAATGACATGAGGGTGAGTAAATGATACAATTTTCATCTTTGGGTGAACTATTCCTTTAAATTTAGTAACATGTAGATCCTTCTTTAGCAGCAAAACCTCCACCAAAGGTTTTCTGTAGCTGTTAGACTTTAACTAATTTTGAAAAACAGTATATTTCCCTCACAAATCTATTAAAGTTTATTAATATTTTTGGATTGCTTTTACAGCACATCCCTATTTAAGTCCAGATATTTATGAAGAAGAATTCAGTGTTGTGAACCTCACAAATGTTGGACAAAAATCTAGTATAATATTAATGTTTGTTATTCTAATTTGGAAGCTTCCTTGGATAAAGGGTTAATGCAAATCTCTCCTGGTCAATCTTTAAGGTTTTGCATGTAATAATGTATAATTTACTTTTATATGTACATGTAACAAGGATACTGTAAAATACAATCTTACGTAAATTACTTTCTAAATATAATTTTGCATTTCCTACAAGATCAGTAACAACCCAGAAATATGTGCCTCTACGGGAAACACCAAACATATAAAATGCTTCATATATGCATGTATTCTTGTTTTTCCTAATCATTTTATAAGACAAAAATAATCTAATAAGACAAAATGATGTAATTATCATAAATTAGTGTAGGTAACCTGCTCAGCTTCAACATCTAACCTCATGTTTTAGATGATGCTAACATGTTTCTGCTTACAGCAGTTCTCTTACAAATGATATTTCCAGTGAACTATATATGCTAAAATCCATACTGAGTAACGAGCGATTTCATTTTTGTAATTTCATTCGCATTAGTCAACCAGAGCACCTGTTTTATTGCTCTTATTTCCACAATTGATTACAGCTTCTGAATAAATGAATTTAATATAGACTGTTCATGAATCAAAAATTAACAAGCAACTGCTGTTATAAATTTAGAAATAAATTGACATACAGTAGTCTGATATATACTGATGTCAATGCGTGCATTTCCGATTGAGATTAAGAATCAGAAAACCAATATTCATCTGTTTTTTATGGACTTTCGACAGGCAGTTACCGACTGCTCTCCTGGTTACCGCACTGTGCGCTAAACACCTGCTCAGGAATATTTTGACTCATGATACAACTATTCCTGAGTATTTCCAGGGAAGCTCAGGTGTGAATGCTAATTGTAGTGTTAGATGTTGCGGTTAAGTTTCAGGGAAAAGAATGAGACTTAAATTCCCCTTCAGACAGCACTGCATGTGCCTGAAACTCAAACCCTGTGTTATTTAAAATGATGCATTCCAGTATTTGGGAAGCATTATTTGTAAGCAGTGTTTCTGGTAAATCCTGGCCTACAAAAACATTCTTGGTGTAAAACAGTCTTGTTTTTCACCCTGTAGGCCCAAGCTGGACATTTTTAGTGCTGGAATGGAAATGTATCGCAGCAACAGAGAGGTGTGTGAGTATTTTAGGTTAAAAATAGTATTAAATTGCTCAATATCACTTTACAACCTGCTAGTATTTTGTAAAATCCAAAAGCCAGTTCCAGAAGGACATCCTCCGCCAGGAAGTGACACAGTTTTAATAGCACAAACCATAAACAACCGCACAAGAAACAGTATTTTGTTGATGTTTTTGGAAAGAACTGACTAACTACTGTATATATTTACTATAAAGAATCTGAATCATTCTTTTGAACTAAAAAAAAAAAAAAAATACCAAAAAAGATACAAATATTAAATTTTCTTTAATAAACCTTTAAACATAATTTTATTGTTGAACTTTTTTGTCAGCTTTTTTAAGTGACAACAATAATAAAGCCCCACTCATACTGTATATATATATATATATATATATGTATTATAAATTATGTTATGTATAGTCTATACTTTTTTATATGTAAAAGTGTTAGATTTATTATTATTAATTTTTTTATTTTTTCAACAGGTAAAACAAATGACCAAGTTAGCATAGGAGTCCATGTACACCGCTATATATGCTTTATTCTTTAATATTTATGAGCTGTTCTAGTAGTTGAAGATTATGATACATAAGGCTCCAGTAGTCATGTTCCAACTTCCCCCGAACAGTTCCTGGCAGGACTCTCAAAGACACTTGGAAAAAAAGCCTAATGAGTAGGTTCAGGAATATGGTATTGTTAACACAGTGACCCAGATAAGAAGAGCATCATTTAACAAAATTGCAGAGAATTTAATTCATTAAATTGACACGGAGCATGTTTGGGCAACTTGTACGAGTGTCTGAGGAAAGCATAGTGGTTATCGTCATCCAGTAACATGCAGCTGAAAGTGCACTGGGTTTTTACTGAAGTGTATATGATTGTAGAACTGACACTTATACCATCAGGGAGCAGAACTACTGTACGCCTACATGATCCGCACATATCAGAGAAGAGCTCAGCACACTAAATCACGCTCTCTGTGATGGCGAATTCAGCATGTTTTAGAGGACAAACCTTAAGGTTCAAAGTGACAGTTGTTTATTCTGCTTGTGCATTATAGTCATCTGAATAGTTTTATTTGAACAAAACAAAATTTAAGTGGTTATTACCCCAAAATCTTCATCTCCACCATTAAACCAAAAGGGGTGGTCTAATGATATTTCATGTATTCTGAGTTATTTACACTGTTAAAGAATTGTTTCAAAAAACGATTTGGACAAATGACGGAGTATTTCTGTGCGAAATACACGCCTTCCGGGTTAGTATAAGTTTCGGAAAGTTTTATTTATTTTTTTCTCGAGCATGGCTCTTCATGATGTCATGAAGGGTGGAAGTCCTTGTATGGGCACTTCTCCCGGAAGAGTGTATACGCACGCATCAAACAGGGGTGCGTTTCCCAAAAGTATTGTTAAAAAAATGGCCGTTAATTCCATTGAACTCTATTAGTAATGACAGAAGCAGACCATAGTTGCTTTTGGAAAACGCACCCCAGAGCGAGAGCAAGAGTATGCCCTTCAACGTCGTCCGCAGCGCTGCACAGGTCTTGCTCGAGAAGAATGTCTCCAAAGAAGTGTGTTTTTGGTTGTGAGGGAAAGATAACCTTGTTCAGCTTTCCAAAAAGCCCAGCGTTATGTGAAAAGTGGATGTAGTTTGTTTTTCCGGGGCAGCAACGGAGTTCCGCAAGTGTATTTGTTTGTTCCCATCATTTCAGTAACGAATGTTTTATAAACAAGGCCCAGTTCAATGCTTGTTTTGCATTGTTTGATAGTCAAAGAAGGAGCGGTCCCAGCGCTAAATAATTGGGCTGGGAAAAGATCGCTGTCATGATTCAGAACCGCAGGCGGTAAGTAAAACTGCATCAAATTTCTGTGTTTTGTTAGCAATCAGTGCTCAAGTGCTCATCACTTATTTTGTTTTCGTTTTCTTTTCCATTTTAATTAATATATATGTATAGTGGTTTGTGTTGTGGTTATGGACTCAAAATGGCTATATAATCATGACATTACATTTATAGTAAATGTACACTATGCATATTAAATATTTGAATAATAATAATAATAATCATAAATATTTTAAATAATATATTTTAAACCTATTATTATTATTATTAAATCTATAATATACATATTATACGCAAATACAACATCTGACTCTTCTAAATTGAGCTAAGATTGGTAGTGCTTGGAAAAAGTCACTCCAGAAATGTTTCCCTTGCACCCTGGCAACAAAATGATGGTGATGTTGATTATGCATCATTAAGGAATATCATGTAAAACAATCAATAGCAAGCCTGATTTAAATCTCACTGTAGGGAAATCCTGGTATTTCCAAGTGCAATTTTATTTTGTAACAAATATAAATGTCACATCTGATTGCAGGACTCTGGGTGAATGCCTTGTGTGGATTACTTGGGCCCTTCACAAATATTTAAATGTCAACAGTGCATGAACACTTTCCAATTATCATCGTCAAGAGCTGCACTCATCTTCTGTCCAGATTGCAGCTGGTCAATAGTCTTCCCCTGCCAGCAAGCCTCAGGCCTGTGTCTCTAGAGACGCCCCGTCTGAGAGTGACAGAATGACACACACACACACACACACCCACCCCTAAGAGAATACTGACCCCATAATCCTACTTTTTGTAACGTTTTATCCCAGGAATTAAACATGTCATTCAAGACAAGAGGAAAATAATAACATGACACAGGATGACAGCTAAGCAGCTGTAAGTTTTGCTCACTTTATGACAAAAAGGACTGCACATTAAGTGACAAAAATGCTTTACATGAGCACTGATAATGTTTATTGGGAATTTGATATGCTGGTTACTAGCATTCAGTTATTAGCATATCAAATGATCATTGCTAATACATGCCTTTGTTATTCTGAGGCAGTCCTAAGAACCAAATTAGCTGTGCAAGCAGAAAGTTTCAACGCACTGTAAATACAAATCATAAGGTGTGGTTTTATAAGGTTAGAAATAAATTATGCCCCGGTAAAGTTGGAAAATTCCCCTAACAATAAATTCCAGGGGGCAAATATTGGCCCTTTTTAAAAATTCTGGCACTGCTGTGAACTGAATTGCATGTTTACTTTTGAAACCTTTTGAGCACAGCTTGATCGTAAATTCAAATTAACTTGTAATCTACATTGTTCCATTCAAAGTTTGATCCAGTGAAGCAAGCAAAATTAGTCTTGCAAATAATCCTAAAAATAACTCCTGTCATTGTAGGTAATCATGTGCTTCTTAAATTTGCATATAAGTATAGCTGCAATATCCATAGTGTAAACAAAGACTTGGCCAGCAGGAACATGTGCTTTGGTGAGACATGTTTGAAAGACTGCATCTGAAAAGCAACATTTAGAGTGTCATATTTGTGTAGAGCATCTAAATAAATAAAAAAAATAAATAAAAAAAAAAATCTGCTAATGCATTTCAGATGAGAAAAGACTCTAAAACATAATGTGGTAACACTTTACAATAAGGTTCATTAGTTAACAACATTAGTAAACATGAACTAAGAATGAACAATACTTCTACAGCATTTATTAATCTTAGTTAATGTTAATTTCAGCATTTACTAATGCATTATTAAAATCACAAGTTGTGTTTGTTAACATTAGTTAATGCACTGTGAACTAACATGAATAAACAATGAACAATTGTATTTTCATTAACTAACATTAACAAAGATTAATAAAGATGAATAAATAGTGAAATAAATGCATTGTTCATTGTTTGTTCATGTTAGTTAATACATTAACTAATGTTAACAAATGACACCTTATTGTAAAGTGTTACCCATAATGTTTTTGAAACTAGGGTTTTATACTTTCTGAGGCTGCATTTATTTAGTAAAAAAAAAAAAAATAAATAAAAAATAATGCAGTAAAAATACAGTAAAATTATTTCAATTATTATTACTATAATTTAAAATTAGATTTAAAAATGTATTCCAGTCATGAACAAAGTTTAATTTTTAGCAGACGTTTCTCCAGTCTGTCATATGTTCCTTCAGAAGTTATTTACAATAATAAACAATATGCTGATTTGGTGTTTTAATATTTAATATTTTGTGGAAATATATTTCAAAATAAAAATATAAAAATAAATTGTAAATAAAAAATAAAAATATAAATAAATAAATAAATAAATAAATAAATAAATAAATACATACATACATACATACATGCATACATACATACATACAATATAATACAATAAAATAAGTGTACCTGTAATGACCCCAAACTTTTGAAATGTAGTGTATGTGGGCTGCAAGAGAAAATAAGGGGAGAAAAAAAGAGGAAAACTAATTCTCCCCCTTTAGATCGTTTGGCTTGATTTGGCAAATATGTTATAAAAATAAAATTTCTATATTTCTGGTGAAAGACTGTGCCAAATGTCTTTTTCTTAGTTATTTTGGAGCATCTGTATTAACTAACTGGATGTCTGTGCTTTGCGGTATCCATTCACTTGATCATTTATTGTTGATGTGCTTACTGTTTAGCCTAGTTATATAAAATACAAACCGCTTGCTAATAAAGAAAAAAGTAATTTATCCCACCCGTTGCTTCTGTTTTAGATCCTTTATGTTTCCTCTGTTGTGTGCATCCTGAGGCTAATTGCCCAACCCATTAGCATAAACACCAACTCAGTGCCCCAGAGTGGGGGCTGTAGGATCCCAGCCCAATTATTGAAAGCACTGCTCGTCTGAATGTTGGCCCTTTGTGGGCTGGGGCAGGGACAGAATTAACACTCCGAGCGCACCAGCTGTGAACCAATCGCTGCGAGCACAAACAACATTTTAACAGCGGTCACACAGCAGCCAACCACTCGTTGCTAGCTGCTAACACCCACACAGTGCTACAGGTAACACGCTTTCCACACAGGCGTTTAGTAGTAATAAGTATCCTCTGAGAAGATCTTGGTTCAGATGCAGCCTATGACAGCCAGTCTTCTGAATGACTGAAAATATGAGACCGAAATGTGGGAGTGAGTCAAATGATCTGTTAGCCAAATGATTCATCTTTCATTGAATTTCCATTTTAAGGAATGGTCCGCCCAAAAATGAACTCGCTTTATTTCTTATTTCTTTTGTGCAAACAAAAGGAGTTGCTTTAAAAATATCCAAACATTTCTGCTCAAATAAAGAGCAAAAAAACTAAAACGACTGTGAAGTAGTCAATATGACAATTTACAATACAATGTACAGTCAACAATGAAATCAAATCTTGTTCAAGACATCTTGATATGCCATACCCTAGTGAAAATAAAGTTCATGGCAAGAGCAATACCAAGTCATGTCAAGTAACCTATTTATGCTGTACTTTATACAGCACAGATTGTGTCAATGCAGATTCACAGTGATAAACAGGAAAAAAAAGAAAAGAAAAAAAAGCAGATTCAATTATGGAAACTCAACAATGGGGCAGCAGGCACAGGACGTCAATATAATGACATTTTAGTTGAGAATGAAAATTGGGTTGACGTCAGTATTTGACACCAATTTGACATTGACTTAACGTTGGATTTTAGTTACATAACCTAAAAACAACAAAAATATGAACGCCAGCTGACATCGGTATTGGACATCAATTTAACATTGACATTAGAGGTTGAATTGACATTGAATTTTGGTCACCTGAAGTCACAGCTGAAATTTAATCAAATATCAACGTCTTATGACGTTGTGTGCCTGCTGGGAGACAATTCACATTCTGCTCTAAAATACAAGAGTGTCAAATCAGTTCAGTGTTGGTTCGTAATCACAATTTCTGCCTCTCTCGATTTATTAAAGGGATAGTTCACCCAAAAATGACAATTCTGTCATTAATTACTCACCCTCATGTCGTTCCAAACCTGTAAGACCTTCGTTCATCAGATATTTTGGATGAAATCCGAGAGCTTTCTGACCCTCCATAGACAGCAATGCAACTACCACTGTCAAGACACAGTAAAGTAGTAAAATACTCCATGTGACATCAGTGGTTCAACTGCAATTTTATGAAGCTACGAGAATACTTTTTGTGTGCAAAGAAAACAAAAAATAACAGATTTATGCAACAATTTCTTCTCTTCCATGTCAGTCTTCGATGTGTGTTCACAAGAGTGTCATGACGCATGCGTGTGGTGCTGCTGACGCAGGAGTCGGTGGTAGTTGCATTGCTGTGTAGGATCAAAAAGCTCTCGGATTTCATCAAAAATATCTTAATTTGTGTTCGAAATGAACGAAGGTCTTATATGTCTGGAACGACATGAGGGTGAGTAATTAATGACAGAATTGTCATTTTTGGGTGAACTATCTCTTTAAGGATTATCATCTGTGATATATGCCCACTGGTTATTTACCCTGAAAATGTTTAACTTAACATCAATACCATGGTCACACACTTCCTCAACAATATGAAAAAATGCTCATGAGCTGAAAAACTAAGTAGGTAAGTTAGAGTTTAGCGATCTCTGTTGAGGTATTCTACTCAAGTATAAGTGTAGTTTCTTTTATGAGGTTGCTTGCTTATGTTTGCTGTGACTAAATCTTCAAGCAAACCATGCAAGTTGACGTTCTATTGATTTGCACTTACGTGAAAGCAATTCTGATGAAATGTAAAAAAGGCAATAATTGTGACTAACAATCCTGATTTAATTTTTTGAGCAAAAATAATCATGATAAATTGTTTAACCATTATAATGCAGCCCTAAATAATAGGCCTGAAAATATAGACCATGAAGGTAACAGACCATGGAAATATGGTATTGGACTCAAACCTGAGATCAAATCCAAGACCACAGTTGTATGTTCTTTGTCTTGTCACAGACTCGGGAGCATGTGGACTCAGTTTTGACTCAGAATAGACACTCTTCTGGCCCCGGTCTTTATTCAGACTTGAATGAGCTAGTCTCAGTAACACTGTTGGCTTCAGGAACAGGGTTGAGAACAGCTAGATGGGCGTTTTTTACCAATTGCGTCTCAGATGAAGCAGAGGGCTGGAAACATGTCAGCATGGCATCTCTTATTTTTACATGCAAGCTCTCTGGTCCCTTCTGGTGTGTTTTTTTTTTTTTTTTCATTTTTGGAGCTTGACAGACACCATTTCCACTCACTTGATGGCAGAATTTTCATCTTTGAGTAAATTATTAAGGTTTTGGCTTATTAGTATGCAGAGAAAATAACAGCGTTAAATTGTATCCCATTAGATGTTCAGTTGTTGGCATGTTGTCAACAGTAAAATTAAACTCATCATAATGGAACAACCATCAAGCTAAGATGAACATGACCGCAACCGCAGTGTAGAAAAATGAAAATACTTTATATTACTCTTGAACAGAGTGTGATTGCGTAAAACCTAGTCATACCACCCTAAAATAGTCCTTTTATGCTTCAGCGCTAGCAGTAGATCATCACTCGGACAAACGTCATGGGTTTGATTCCCAGGAAACCCAACTGACAAAAATATACCTGGATACCAAATGAATAAATACAAATTAGAAATCAAATCAAATATGAACAACAACATAACTTTTACAAACTATTTTCTGAGTATGTATTTGAATGTTTACATGCTAGCATACATGCTAGTTCTTTCATTATTCAATGAAGCTCAGTTTACTCCCACTGAAAGCTACTTCCTGTCACTAGCAAGGCTACAGCGAGTTTATGTTTAAATTATAAAGCTGTCCATCAAACAGGACACAGAAGAGCTCAGCTACCACTCCAACACTCATAATGGCCTCACAGAACCCATAATGACACCCCAGTTATTTCTACCGCAAAGCCAAGGACAGTAAAATGAAATAGAGAAGGTTATATTTTGGCCTGACAGGATGACTGAAGAAGTCAGGACAGGCGAAAGAATAAAACACTCGCTGAACTCATTTCGGCTTTTCCCCGAGCGCGTGTGTATCAACTTTCAGGCCGTGAGCCAGATCAGATAAATGAATGAGCGGCTCTTCTTCTTGTGTCACTTGTTAAATATCCTCCAAACAAATTATGTTGCACTCCTCAAGGAGAGGGAAAAAAAAAGTTGGGCTCGCTCGGCTGTGGCGACAAGATAATAGTAATAAGAATTTGGATGAGCATATCGCTGTGGAGAGTACGGGACAGGGGAACAATAGCTGGAGCCTGTCTGGAGCGACGCTGCCATGTAAACAACACAAGAGAACCTGATCCATGAAAGCGGCAGGCGCTGATGTCTCTATTCAATCTGAGGTGAATAAAAACAAAACTGATTAATTATGGTGCTTTGGGTAAATGCAGTGTGCAAAAGGG
This sequence comes from Onychostoma macrolepis, assembly GCF_012432095.1. Taxonomy (NCBI): domain Eukaryota; kingdom Metazoa; phylum Chordata; class Actinopteri; order Cypriniformes; family Cyprinidae; genus Onychostoma; species Onychostoma macrolepis. Next base: position 22,488,778 of record NC_081171.1, read on the forward strand.
AATAAAAATTTGAACACTTCCAAAAACTGTACAGTTATCTGTGCAGATATAAAAATCATATCATGTAAGGATGAAGATTTCTGAACAGTCCAGTTAATTTAATTAGAGCACAAATGAATTAATTCGACCAAATGGAATGAGAGAAACAATATGCCTCTTTCAGATTCATTTTTTAAATTAAGGGCCTTATAAATGTCTAAATTAATTTTTTGTCCTAATTCCTGATTTTTTCTTTCTGAATGATTAGGTCCAAATGAATATTTCCTGTTATGAAAATGGGACAGATTGCTTTAAAGGTAAAGTTCATAAAGAAATAATTAATTGGCAGCGTGCCCAACCCAAACGCGCTGTCACATGAATCTCATGGGTATCATCAGTACAGATAGAAATATCTGCTTGTTTGCTTTTTCCTACTGAATGAAATCTTGCCAAAATATGCTTGACGTGAAAATAAATTAGATATTTTCCATTTAAAATGATGAATTAAGGTTTAAATTAGCATAAACATGTGTGGTCAGCTTTGTCTGTAGGTAAAGCTATGACAAAACAAAACAAAAGACAAAACAACTTCATTTATTTAGGAATATGGGCTACATTAGTTGTGCTATATGTCTTTGATTTATTGAAGAAAAACAAACTGCCTCATAAGAGTCATTTGTTCATAAATCAGACTACATTGGTTGTGTTGTCCATGTGCTTTTTTTTTTGTTGTTGTTTTTCTTTTTTGGCAGCCTGCAAGAATTTAATAGAAATATATTTCTTCCCTAATTATTTATTTTTTGTGGTACAGTCTTTTCGTCTTTTTGCAGAAAAGGAAACATTGATACAGGATATATTTTAAAAATTAACAACAGGAGCCAAACTATGCAGCTGAGTGAGTTAGATAGAGTTAGATAGATCTTGTGATTTTAAGAATCAGCTTTGGGATTGTTCACTAAGTTTTTGTGTGAGGTAACTAGTAAATAAACCATAACAACTTTTTTAAACTGAAAGTACTGTTTTATTTCTCAGACCCTTCAAATAAAATCATCCCGTCTGCTTCACATTTGTCAGATGGAGATACGAGATGACAAAAACTATCCGTTCATATCACTTATGACTGCGACATCAGAAATCTCCAGCCCTGCATCAGTAACGGTATGAAAGTTTCTGCAGGATCAGAGATAGCACCTCTATCATAACTGTCCTGTGGTCATGGATTTCAGGAGTAATCTCACACATACCATGCAGAGCATGTCCATCCTGATGAAACGGAGTGATAGTTATCTTCCTTTATCTGCCTGACTTTTTGCAGGCAGGAGAAAAAAGGTGTTGGTTCTGTATGGCTTTCTTCAATGCTGTACTCCATACGGTAATATGCAGAAGGCAAAGCTCTAATGTAGACCCATTTTGAAGAGCAAAATAACAGTTTAGGCTGGAAAACTTGGACCAGCATACACCTCAAGGTATTCAAAGGCATTGTTCACCTAAAAATTTAAATTCTGTCATCATTTATACCGTTAGACATTTCTGTAATTTCTACATTTATTTTCTGTATATCACCCAGTATAATACTGCAAATTCCCTTTACAGTAAATAACTGTAATACCATTTGCATCATGGGAATTTTCTGTGACGTCAAACCCTACATACAGAGACTTACTGTATTTTTTAAAACTGCTGTAATACTACTGTATTTGCTGTAACGACCTCTTTGGCACCATTCTATTGAAGTTGTTTTATTTTCCTCATTTCTTACGTTTGGATTGACACTATTTGCCTTACATCATGTCTACAACGCCGCAACAGCATGGGACTGACTACACTGGATGTGTTACATCACTCGTAATTATTGGCAAATTCATTTGTCCTTCGTATCAGAAACAGCGCGAGCGCTTGGAGTACATCTGTAGGCTACGTCAGAAATATACTGGGGCATCACTTTACTGTCTGTATCCACTGTAGATAGTATAATAGGTTCTATATTGTCGTTTTGAGACGCGCTGTGCCGCGTCATTCGCATCCGAGGAAGACACGGAAGCAGCGGGGCTGCGCCGCGGGTTTTGCCCGGGGATGAGTGGAAGAGCTCCGGAGAACATCTGCGCTGTGTCGATGCACCTTACGAGAGAATAAGTAAAAATATATGTACGTTTGTCTGTGTGTTTGTCATATTTTTTTGCACACCAGTTTAACCTAGTGACATTTACCCCACAACATGGCGGTAACAAACTTTACTATGGTAAACTGCGCTGTCGTTACAAACGACTTTTGTCAGCTTGTTGAATTAAGCTACCAAATTAAAATGATTTTTAACGAGCAACTCTTATCTTATATTAACATTAAGTTAACTGATGTGGCATTTTTTTCAGGTGTTAGTAGTTAATGTTGGCCAGTAGCCTATTGTACCCTAAAATTGTATGTTAGCTAGGTTAAACAAGTTTTGTGGCTAGCTGCCTTTCTAGTTTTAGAATCAGTTTGTTATAGTTTTTAATAGAATTTAAGATTTACTGCATTTTTTTTTTTTTTTTTTGTATTTGTGTTTTAAAGGCAACTGCAATGAAGCATCAAGAAAGACATATGCATGCCATTGATAATTCATGGTAAGACAACAGCTATAGTTTTGAGAGGTTTGTGTATTCTGTATGGGGTTTGCCTTTTAAAAGTGTGTCATTTCTACATCTTGTTTTTCAGAGAAGAAATTTCTGTCACTAGCAAACTAGCACCTGGGTTTTGCAGATGGCTATGCATTTTTGTGAGGATAAATCCAGAGGATACAACATAATGCACGGCAAAACGTCCTAAGACAGGAGAAATTATGAAGATGCACTGTTCCAGCGTTGGAAGACTGTATTTTTAAGTGTTATACATACAATGTTTTAAATAAAGAATTTGATATTTTGTAATTATTGTTATTGTTTTAATTGAATGCCAGTAGTACATATGTACAGTAAAAATAAAATGAATTCTATATAAAATCTGATAAAATCTATATTAAAATGAATGAATTACAGTAATATACTGATGAATTGGATTATTTTTACAGTAATTTACTGTAAAACAGTACAGTTTGCAACTATTAATCAAATACAGTTTCCTACTGGCAACGCTAAGTTACTGTAAAAACCCTTTGAAATGTCTAACAGTGTACTTACCCTCATATTGAACTCACACCACTTTCTTTCTTCTGTGAAACACAAAAGATAAAATATAAGACAAACTTAAGCCCTCTGTCATATCAAATCATTGATTGATAAATGCATGCACAGAACTTTGATGAACAATGATCTTTAATGTTAGCTGATGTTTGAGGTTCTTGTCAGCAAAGACACATTAAATTGATAAAATGTGACATTGATATAATGTTACAAAAGGTTTATATTTCAAATAAATTAAATTCTTTGGAAATGTCTATAAAAATCCATAAAACATATTAAGTAGCACAACCATTTTCAACGTTTAATGATGTTTAATGAATTCTGAAGGATCATGTGACACTGAAGACTGGAGTAATGGCTTCTGAAAATTTTGTTTTGCCATCACAGGAATAAATTACATTTAAAATATATTCAAATATAAAGCATTTCTTTTCACTTCTCTATTGATTTAAACTTAAAACAAAATAACAGGGACTTCATGCATGTGAACACATGCATGCTTTTAAACATTTTTTTTCATAAGAAACATTCAATTCTTTTCACCAAATCTTTTGACCCTACCATCTGCATCTTGCAGCAGTAATTCACGAAGTATTTTAAATAAAATATTGATCTATTGATATCCTGTGTTCTGACAAACAGATGAATCTCTTGGCCATGTCTGCGTGCTTTTATGAGTTGTTGCTACATGATTGGCTGATTAGATACTTGCTTTGTCCAGCAGGTGGATAGCTGCCCTTCATAAAGCAGTCCATGAGTACCAACAAACATAAAGCGTAAGGACGGAGAAAGAAAAAGAATGAAGTGAATTCGGAAAGTAAATTGGCTTAGTGCATCTGCCTCATTAACCTCATCATTATTAAGACACACGAGGGAATAATAAAACTAGAATTCAATATTGAACTTCTGTAAAAACGACTACTTTCATTATTCACAGCCTTCTATCTATTGCTTTTACTCTCCTAAAAACCAAGACGCTCACTGTGCAGTCAGCTTTTAAACAGCAAGCAGGTTGTGATATGATCCAATTTCCTAGACATTTCATGTGGAAATGGGCTATAAACTATAAAATGTACTGGATATGGAAATGATGGTCCTGATTTAGAACTTTTTTATGGTTTCTTCTCATTCAGGCTTTAGGGTGTAAACATACCGACCTGATTGTTACATCCATATAGACATTCTTTTGAGGACTTTGTTGAATGCTGGAGTTTTGGGGGCACTGAAGTACTCAAGTATAGCAGATGAGCTTGGCATGTCATCATATTCCTTCTGACAGCTTCCTCATCACTGACACATCTAAAGAGAAGAAAAACCGAAGGTAGGTCAGCCAAACAAACAAACAAATAAATTAAAAAATGTTTTATACAATGATAAATACATTTGCAATAATATAATATCTTTAATATTGGACATTTCTTTATTGAGCAAAATTGTTACTGTTGTAAGACTATTATTTTTAATAATCACTAAGAAACACTTTTTGGAACACACACCACATTTGTAGACTGGATGCAACACCAAGTATCAAGATCAATATTATAGCTATCAATAGTAATACTAATATTTGTATTACATGTAAAGCTTTTTTGATTTGAGGATAAAATGAGTAATTATTATTCGTTATTATTAATGCTTATTCTTAACATCAAACAGGCCTAAAGTGCACTTTTTTGTAGACCATGTAATTTAGCAAACATAAAATCTGTCAACCAATAATAAATGACACATTTAGCTTTTTTTATTTATTTTCTTTTTCTTGCGTTTACACTTATTATGCATTAATTTTCATGCCAGATAAATGATAACATCATTAGATTAAACATGTTTCAAGATCAATCCACCAATCACCGAATCAGACTTCTGATAAACAGCACAGGATCAGAAGCTGTTGTTAGAAAGCCAGTCAAAAAGAATTTGCTAGAGCAATCTAGTTAAATTTGTTGCGCATTTTGCTGTCTATTTACCTCAACGTTTAAATCATCATTACCATAGAAAATTACTGCTCTGCTGCATTGAGCATTTGCTAGACAGTGCAGTCTGATGATAATTGTCAGTATAATGTATTTTATTGTAACTATGCAGTGCTAAGTGCTGAGCCTCTTTTGGTGCTTTTGAACATTGTCAGATATGTAATTATCCACACAGACAAAACCTCTAAACGTAACATCTCTACTTTCAAACGGCCAATATACTTTCCCTATTCTCTCCTGTGCAATTTGCATAAAAGGTATCATGGTGAAATTCTTCTTCTTAAAGTGCTTTTTCTATATTTGTTGCATCGCTAGGCTTTTCAAGGAGAGAATGGCTATGAAAGAGGTATTCGTTCAAAAACAGCATTTTGCAGTATATGTAATGAATAGCAATAAAGTGAAGAGTGAATTAAAGTCATTTCGGGAAAGAATTCACTTAATTCACTTTAAGACTGAAGATAAGAACATAATAAAAGAACAGATGGAAAAAAATAATAAAAAAACGTCCAAGGGTCAAGCTTTGGCTAGTTAGCATAGCATGTTAGGAGAAGCTGTAACCATACACACTTTGTAGGCAAAATGCATCTTTCTCCAATAAAGTCTATATATTTAAGGCTGTATACATTTTTACATTGCTTGAATACTCAAGTGCATAGTTCTTTGGAACTGCTGCTGCAAAAACACACCCCTGTCGCTCTATGCTGTGTGTGTGTGTGTGTGTGTGTGTGTGTATGAGCCCAGTCATCTCCTTTGATAAAGGTCAGGTCTGGCCATGATGGATGACTGCTGCCGCTGCTTTAATTTGAAATAAAGAGCAATAAAGGGGAGGCCTGTGCTGGTGGCGAACAGAGTCATGATGAAGGAGTCGTTAGTTAAGCAAAGGTCGCCAGCTCCTCCTACAAAACCGACAGACCTTGTCAGGGGTGTGGAGATCACATGATGCAAAAGAGAGAGGAAAATGGGGAAGTGGATAGAGAGATGAAGTCTAAAAAGAGAGGATGAGGAAATAATACACATCCAGAAAATCATAGTTTAAAATATCTACTGTACTGTGGAAGAACCATGATGCATAGATATCAGATATATGCTGTTTCTGAGTGATTAACATGTAGGCTACAACAGTATTTACATGATAATTTGAATTAAATTTGCTTGTTCATCCAAAAAAGAAAATTCTGCAATCATTTACATATGTACCCTTATGTCAATCAGCATGACTTTCTTGAAACACTAAAAAACACATTTTGAGAAATATACAAGTAGCTCTTGTCCATAATAATAAAATGAATGGGGATCGGAGCTTTCAAACATCAAACTAAACTGACTGATTTTTCAGTTCAACTAAATGACTAAACATGACTAAATATGACTAAAAATTACTGGTAGCATTGCTTTTGCATTGTTTTGAAATTCAAAATACTCATTTAAGTTCTTTAGAACTCCATGGAAAAGAAATACCAGTAAATTATTCATGATTTAATAATTCAGTTCAATTCAATATGCGCTTTACTGGCATGACAATTGTTACAAAGTATTGCCAAAGCATAGTGTGTACATTGAATCTAGAACAGATATGCATTAATTAATTAAATAAATAAATCAACAAATAAATAATACATTTAAAAAATAAAACATCAACATTTTAGAATTCTATGAACAATTTAAAATTCAGTGTGTGTGTGTGTGCATCTCTCCCTCTCTTTCGTATTCATTCATTCATTCCAAGAAAGAAAGAAATGAGGGTGGATAATGACATAATTTTGGTCACACTGGTCTGGGGACCAATTATCACTATTAACTAGCTATTAACTCTTAATTTGCTGCTTATTACTAGTTAGTAATGAAGTTGTTAAGTTTAGAAATTGGGTAGGATTAAGGAATCTAACATGCAGAATAAGGCATAAATGTGTGCTTCATAAGTGCTAATAAACAGCCAATATGCTAGAAATATGCATGCTAATAAGCATCTAGTTAATAGCAAGAATTGGTCCCTAAACTAAAGTGTTACCATGATTTTCATTTTGAGCGATCCATTCCAATAACATGGCACCTGTCCCAAAAATGCGGGCATCATCTTGGCATAATGTCGATAGCAATCATGGCAATGACATGGTACAAAACAGTGTAACATTAAAAAAGTGGACAGAAGTCAGGAAGAAGAAAGGGAGGAAAAAAGAAAATCAGGTACACAAAAAGAGATACACATAAATACTGCAAAAAAGAGGTGCAGAAAGGTAAATTTGCAGAAAAATGCAAGATCTCTCCCATGGGATTCCTGTTTATCAGTCATGACACTGCAGTGGATTTGCATGCAAGGGCAAAGGAAGCAAGATAAAGCTGACATGGAGACAGGCTCTCCCTGAGGACCCTGGGACAGGCTGTGTTAACATGCAGTCAGTGAGACCCAATGTCACCCGAGATCACCTGAGACATTGAGCTCTGAAGACAAGGGTCCTCGCATTCTTACAGACCCCTGGCATTACAGTGACACCCATTTAAGGTTCCCAGCACTTTAAAGAATAGTTACAAAGATAACTACTCCAGAACACTCCCTCTCTTTCAGGCACATGGTCCAGACTCTCCTTTCTGACCTTACTCTGGTTATACTTTAGTAAGCATTCTGTAATGGCAGTCTGTATTCTTATCAGTCTGCCTCAATGCACTATCAAGATTGGTGCTCACTCTTCTATTCAGAGAGATTGGCTATTGGAGTGGACAAGAGCACACCAAAAGCGGCTGAAAGGGAAAGGAAGAACACTCAGAACACAACTCTCTTATTTTGTTGTCTAAGGTCAGTCTGTCTGGCCCAAAATATATGCAAGTATGTTAACACTGAAGCTTTCAGCTATGCAAGCTCAATTTAATTTACGACAGTGACAAAAACCAACCGATTTATTTGATGAATTCAGTACACTATGAACCTAAAATGATTCATAAACATATGTATGCCACTAAAATTAATTTATAAAATGTATACATTTTGAATGCTATCAATATGTAAATCATGAATCTTTCAGTGTCTTCTCATACAGCATAAATAAATGAATGAATTAATAAATTAATGAATTTATTTATTAATAAATGTACAAACAATACATGCTAAAATATGTTTTAAAACATTTTTGCGTAAATATATTTTCTACCAATATATTTTTTCAGCCATTTTTTAAAAATATTTTTTAAATATTTTTACGCAAATATGTTTTGAAACATATTTTAGCAAGTATTTGTACACATGCACAATATGTTGCAGGCCTAATGCTGCTTTCAAGTTCTTTTAGAAAGTTTGCATTTACGACATCAAGTGCGTTCAAGTCACTTTGCTCAAAGTGAGAAGTAAGATGGCAATGTTAAAATAAAAAAAATTAAAAAATTCAGAATTGAAGGTGAAGCTGCTCTAAATTAAATAGTCTATTTTACCACAATTGTGGAGCACTAGTATTTTGTACAAGCAACTATGTTAGTTATATTGTAAATAGGAAAAAAAAAGAAAAAAAGAAATGCATCCAACATGTTTATGCAACCAACTCAGAAACTCTGGGCTTAAAGAAATTTCCCCATTAGTAATTATGTCCTAGTATTGGTGTTCATATGCGTTCAACTCATAAATGCAATCTTTCCAACATGACTTGTGAATGTACCGTAAATCTGTACTAGGCAACTGTTAGCATTTTGTTGCAAAAAATTGCACAATGCACGCTTGTTAGCACAAAGAGTTAGTCTGAAATCATCTCAGTTCATCATTATGGAGGAAACATGAAATTACCAAAAGCCTCATGCTGGTTAATAAGTTGGCTAGTTCACCCTTTGGTGACAACTTGATCAATTTGGCACACCAAGGCTAATGGCTGTCATCAAATGAGACTGGCTTTCAGAAATGGTTATCTCAGTGGAGTCCAATTTATTTGCTGTCACCTCTTAACCACGCCACTTGGCATAGATGCATCAGCCGCCACCACTCCGGTGAGGTAGCCCTCCATTAGCAATGTTAATCAAACGATGATGCAAAGCCGAGGAAGTCGCCTTTCAATTTAGCATGCAGAAGCTAATGGCTTCCGATACCAACCAGGGCCTGATGGATTGGTCAGATGTGGTAATTTAGACACTGGATGAAATGAAGGAAGGATTTTTAGTGGTTTTATTTGCAGGAAGGTAAAAATGATTGAGGGCGTTCTTATTTAGCCTTAAAGGTTTTGTAATTGGAATCAATGAGGTGCATCCATCAGTATCATGCAAAAGAAATATTCCGTGTCACATGGCATTGGCACTTTCATTTTTCCCCCCACTGTCAAAACAATGTAGAAGAAAGGCGAATCAATATTTACATTCAGTATTGAAGTATTGTGTTTGTCGTAACATGACATAATGTATGTATTATGTGTACACATTTTGTGGTTAGGTTGCGCTTCAAAAAAACACTGAATGATTCAGTATATGTGTGCATGCATACATTCATGACCATGGCCATATGAGTGTGTATGTGTGTGTGGCTCGGATAAAAGTGCTATTGCCAGATTATTTGCATGTCTAGACGATGATCGTGTCAGATGATTTGAATGCATTGATACATTAACATCTATTTGGATGTGATTTTCCTACCACTCTGAAATCCCTGGAGAACGAGAGATAGAGGAATGAGCCAGCTGTTGATTACCCGGGCTAGTCATATCGTCACATCTTTCTCATTTGTTAAGAGGAGATTACATCTTTCTGCTCAGTCAGCTGCCAAACATGACAAATATCTTCAGGAAATGTGCAGCAATGTGTGTGTGAATGTTTAAATGTTCATTCCTATATAACTTTCTCAATAGAATTGTGAAGTATTAAACTGATCAAATCTGTCTTCTCCACACTCTGTAATCTGTCCACCACATTGGACAAGCATTAAATATTACATAATATAAAAATACATTTAATGCACCTTAATGCATTTGGATGGTATAGGTCACAGTTATATTGTATATTTTGAGGGGAAAAAAAGGGGGCCAAGCACCGAACCCCAAATGTACACCCATGGATAATTGATCCAATTTAGATGTAAAGACATAAGGTAAAGTTCAAATACATTTGTATTTTAATTTAATGTAAAATACAGACTTTTTGTTGTTTGTTCATCTTTTAACTTTTTGAGCTTTGTCTGAAATGCAACCAGTACTGATTTCATATTTGACATTTCCTTCTGAATACATTTGCATGAGCAATATTCAAACCATTCGGGAAGGGGCAATGATTTCCTGCTACCTCCCTCAACAGCCACCCCAAGCACACTCAGATTGACACACCTACACTTAAGAGCCACATTATGTAGTATAATATAAGTAAGTGACTTACTAATGGATATACCTTTCTAGTATTTCAAAATTGAAAATTCATCCATAAAACCTGGTTGGAATAACAGAGTAGAGGGTTAAAACTTCAAAGACCTTGGAAATGTGGTTCAAGAGACCCTTACAAAGGTGCATGTGTGTTTGTGGACTGTTTGTGATGCATACAGCACTGGAAGTAATGCATCATTATAGGATAGAAACCAAGGATGACCAAAGGCCAAACACAGCATAACCACAGGCATCTCAAAAGAAATGCATTGCAACAGCCAGAGCAGAACTCCTGCTGGGTTAGGCAACCCTTACAACGACTTCAATGGAAAACATCTAATAGAAACAAACAATCTCATAGCTGTTCTTAAAGTAACACACTATCAGAATGTATAGACAGCGATTGAGAGCTAAAAATAAAATCGGTTCACTTAAAGCTGTGCTCTATCAGTCTTCCCCCATTATTATTTTGTCCATCTCATCTCATCCTCCTCCACAAATGGCTACTGTTGCAGTCCCATCAGCTTGCCATTCATTTACATGCGCAATTATAGGGAAGGCACTCACTAAAGAGATTAATGCAAATTGTAATTAACAGTAATTATTATTTTTTTTAATGGGAGCCATGGCTGTGAATAGGCATTTATGAGACCTAAATTGAATCTTATAACCTTACTGCTAAAGATTTTTAATAGGAGGAGACCTCTGGACAGGCATATAATTTAGTATGGATGAACTCTGTGGCATGATGGATGAACGAAGGCCTGATTTTGCAGGATTGATAATAAAATAGCTTTCTGACATCTAAAGGCCTATTCAGACAAGTTGTTCAGTCAAAATACATTCCTATGGGTTCTTTTGAATTAAAGCAACCACATACACTACTGTTCAAAATTGTGTAGTCAGTTTTTTTTTTTTTCAGCAAGGATGCATTAAATTGCTAAAAAGTGAAAGTAAAGATTTACATTGTTACAGATCATCCTATTTTTTTAGTAAATGTTGCTCTTTTGAATCTTCTTTTTCTTTTTTTATCATTATAATAATGATAAAATTGTACTTGAGCACCAAATCAGCTAATTATGAAGGATTATGTGTGACTGAAGACTGGAGTAATGGCTGCTGAAAATTCAGCTTTGCGATCACAGGAATAAATTACATTAAACAAATATATATATATATTTAAAAAGAAAACAGTTACTGTATTTAAAGTGTGATGTTATTTCACAATATTGCAATTTCTAATGTATTTTTGATAAAACAAATGCACCCTATACTGTCATATGGATTTTTAGCTTTAGATTGCTTTTGTTGTTTACTACTGGCACAGCATTTTCATTTATGTATACGACTGGATTTATGGCATAGTCAGAGCCTGTTTAGTGCTTAGAGTTTCATGTAAAACAGCTCCCAGTGCCAACCTCTACATTCTGTTCCATCACACTAAACAGCAAAGCTTGAGATTATCCAGAAGCCGAAACCAAATATCCAGCTATTGTTAGAGGCCTAAGCTATGCAAATCTCCTTTGAAACCCATGTGCATAGTAGATATGAAATCCTATTTGAGTTGTGTAAATTTCAATCATGATCTAGAAGACCAGGTTAAGGTGAGGAGATAGATGACTGGCTAAAAAGCTATCAGATAATTTATTTAATTGGCCAATCAGAATGCTTGAAGATGTCTCATCTATACATGCCTATTTTAGGGTCAAATATGGTCTTGATATTGTAGATATATATTTTGGGCTTTTATAAAAAGATACATTGGGATAAGATTATCTCCTTGAGAACTTTTGAAAAACCTTGAAAAAAGGAACTGTGAAAGGAGTTCTTCATTCACATTAGATATTTTTCTCTATAGCAAAACCCCCTTTTCACACTCCTGATCATCTGGGCATTAATAATAGAGGCTCATTGTGGCCTCATGCATGTCTGAGAGCATTAAACTCGCTCAGGATTTACTCAAGAATGGATCTCAATGAGGTGGGGGGGGGATCTTATACACACAGTGGAAGACAAAGAAAAGGAAAGACACTGGGGGGAGAAGACTGAAGGAGAGAAAAGAAGAGAGAGAATGAGTGAAATCCCAGAAATGTAACTGACTTTCAAGCATCATAATCAATGAATTTGAAACAAAAATAGAAAAAGGAAAAGGAAGGAATTGTGGAATACACACACACACACACACACACACATATATATATATATATATATATATACTGTATATATGTGTGTGTGTGTGTGTGTGTGTGTGTATTCCACAATTCCACATATTCCACAGTCATGGCCAAAAATATTGGCACCCTTAGTGAATATGATCAAAGAAGGCTGTGAAAATGAATCTGCATTGTTTCTGAATCTGCATGAGATCCTTTTGATATATTTTTTTTTTTTTTAAATCACAAAAATCTAACCTTTCATTGGATAATAAGAATTTAAAATGGGGGGAAATATCATTATGAAATAAATGTTTTTTCTCAAATACTCGTTGGACACAATTATAAAGTAAAATATCTCTGATGTATATTCCCATTCATATTCACAATTTTGAGCACTCCAGGGTGATTATGAACATGAAATTATCCAGCCATGGCTTTCTGTTTCACAGAAATATAAATAGGAGCGAAAACAAAGCCCAAATTCCCTTAATCACCAGTCACAATGAGAAAAACCAAATAATATAATTCTGATGTGCAGTAAAAGATAATTTAGCTTCACAAATTAGTGAAATATTAGTGAAATGGCTTTAAGAAAAGAGCAAGAGCAGTGAAAATTCCCATTTCCACCATCAGGGCAATAATTAAGAATTTCCAATCAACGTAAAATGTTACAAAACTGCCTGGAACAGGACGTGTGTCTATATCGTCCTAATGCAAGGTGAGAAGGAGCGTTTAAGTGGCCAAAGACTCTCCAAGGACCACAGCTGGAGAATTGCAGAAAATAGTTGAGTCTTGGGCTCAGAAAACCTTTAAAAAAATGTCAAACAGCACCTACATCACCACATGTTGTTTGGGAGAGTTTCAAGAAAAATTATCCTAGCTCATACAAAAACAAACTCCAGCATATGCAGTTATCAGACACGACTGGAACTTCAAATTTGACTGGCTTCTATGGTCAGATGAAACTAAAAAATTAGCTTTTTAGCAGCAAACACTCAAGATGGGTTTGGTGAACACAGGGATAAAAAGTACCCCATGTGTGCAATGAAATATACTGCTGTATTTTTGATGTTGTGGGCCTATATTTCTGCTTGAGGTTCTGGACATCTTGTTTAGACACATGGCATCATGGATTCTATCAAATACCAACAGATAAAAAATCAATAAGTGACTGACACTGTTAGAAATCTTATAATGGGCCATTATTTGGATCTTTCAACCGTACAATAATCTAAACACAAACCTCAAAAATAACACAAAAATGGGTCAATGAGCACAAAACCAAGCTTCTGCTGGCCATTCCAGTCCTCTGACCTGAACCCTGTAGAAAATGAGTGGGGTGAACTGAAGAGAAGAAGCACCAACATGGAGCTGGGAATCTAAAGGCTCTGGAGTGATTCTGGATGAAGGAATGGTCTCTGATCTCTTGTCAGGTGTTATCTAACCTCATCAGGCGTTATAGGAGAAAATTTAGAGCTGTTGAACTGCCAAATGGGGGTTTCAAAAAGTATTGAATAAAAGGGTGCCGTTAATTGTGGCCAATGTGTATTAGAGAAAAAAACATTTATTTCATAATGATATTTCCCCCCATTTTAAATTTGTATTATCCAATGAAAAGTTAGATTTTTGTGAATTTTTAAAATAAAATATCAAAAGGATTAACAATGCAGATTCATCTTCACAGCCTTCTTTGATCATATTTACCAAGGGTGCCGATATTTTTGGCCATGACTGTATATATATATATATATATATATATATATATATATATATAAATGCAAACACATGCATGTATATATTTAAGGAAAAAACAATTATGTTTATATATTAAATATACTTATAATAATAAATAAACACAGTACACACACATATATTATGTAAACAAAAATATATATATTTTGCATATGATTAATTGTTTGACAGCACTTTCAAAATGTATGCCATTGGTCTCATTTTCGAACAAATTATTTATCCATTCTGCTTTTTTTTTCTTTATTATTTTCTTTAATCGAAATTGTATAACTCTATCTTCCAGTCATAAAAGTTTTGTCTGTGGTGACATGTCAGACTTCTCCAATCATGAGTCCAGTCAATCTGCTTAAAACCTGCCCCCACTTTTTTTTTTTTTTTTTTTTACAATCGACTGCAAGCTTGCTTTGCCTCCGTCCATTCAACAACCAATAGATACAACAAAGTTCCCACTTATTTTTAAAGCATTTTTAAGCTGATAAACTGTTCAATACATCTAATATTTAAATGAGACATAATATATTATACAGCACTTTGAATTTACCCCCATTCCTAAATTAATAAATATATGCTGCTTACACACTGTTTTCACTGTTGTTTTCAATGTTGGTCATTTACATGGATGATATTTATAAAAAAAAACAAAAAAACATTAGCCCTTGTTTGTAATGAGCCTGTGCTTATTTTTGTTCTTTTTTGATAGTTTAGTCTGACTTTTGTGTCTGTTATTGTAAAAAGCTTTGAATTAAGGGGGAAAAAATGAAACATTACCTGACAATACTGTTCTTAATCTCCTCCTGTCCACTGTACATTAAATAGCATCTCGAGCAATAAAACCTCCCCCTTTTTCAATTTAATCATAGTGGGAAAAACGAATTAAATAGCAGTGATAGAGCAGTAAATTTCTTATACGAGCTGTCAGACGTCCAATCCCGCATGTGCGTCTGTACACTTATTTGTGTGCACACGAGCATGGAGTGGGCTGGTCTCTTTTGGACGAACCGAGGGGGTGACAGTTTGGGTGGCCAGACAATGCTGCTCTGATGAGGTGACAGACGGCCACTCGTGAACCCGAGGGGGTGAATGACATCAGTATTCACTCATAGCTTCACGACCCCAGATGACCTTCCCCTCTCAATTCGCACCACACCTCTCCCGGGCCACCCCTTCCTCTACAGGCACTGCGGGAGGTGCACGCATGTTCCCTTGAATGAAGTTATTGATGGCTTTATCATCCTTTCGGCTCCTGCACTGCTTCAGTGGTGCGTTTACAGGTATAATGCTGACAAGGAGTATGATAATGGCCATCGCTGATCATACACATCTTTTCAACCTTCACAGCACAGAATAAATTGCTTCTCACTTATTTATCCTGCATAATAGGCTCTGGGAATAAAACCAGGGTGCGGCTGACTGGGAGCCACTACCTGCATTAAACGTGATAATAAAGGTCGATGTCTAAGACACAGAAAGAAAATAACAATGGAAGCAGCCGCCTAGGGCCCAACTTGCTGGGGGGCCTGATGTGATGGTTCATAATAAATGACAACATCTAACATGAGCATGTTTAGCACTTTGCGGATGCTGGAGAGCTTTTGCTTGGCTGAAACAGGGTATGTCAAAGTCAAAGGCTTGTCATGATTTTTCAAGGAAATATTGGGAAGGAATTCATACACGGGCTACAAGGGATGCAAAGAAGTCACACACAGTGAAAATATGAGCAGTTGATATGCATTATAAGCAGTAATACTGAGAAACATTATTACAATTTCAAATAATTATTTTATTCAATAAGTATTTTGTTTTTTTGTTTATTTGTTTTTTTATTTTCAAAAAAGCATTACAATTGGACAAACTTTACATCTGTCTGTTTTTTTTTGCAAAATATTTAACCAATGAAAGGTATTCATTGGTCCACTCCATTGGTTAACTCCATTGGGTACTCAAACTGTCGGTAAAACTTTGAAGCTGTTGCGCAGTTTGGACCACTTGTTTACAAGATTATGGTAAAGTAAGCACTGTTTGTTTGAATGAGTACAGCAAGGGTGTAGGTTTGCTTTTGACATTGGTAGGGACATAAGAGCAGAGCCCTCCTACGCTGGAAGATTGTGTGTTGTGCATCTTTCTGCACAATGTTTGTCTTTCTGTCCATATGCTTCATATAGAGAGCTAAAAATAGCCAGCCATAGATCACTTTATTTTTTGTTTGTTAATTCCTGAAGTGAACTTGTACTTTAACTGTTTTGGACTGCTGTCTTGAACTGGGTGCAATAGGCTACCTGTGCGTGCGACTACTTACGTTTTTACTCCGCCCGTGTAGTAAATGTGCATCCTTGAAAGCATTTTCTAACATATTTACTTTAACTTCTTAATATCAACGGTATGGTATTTTTCAGATACATCCAAAACAGCAAAAACATATACATATAATTAATTGTTTGTTCAAAATGATTACTAGGGACAATTTGGTAGTCAGTGGATATTCTATAATATTCTATCTGAAAATGGTTGTGTTGCTTGAAATAGATAGATAGATAGATAGATAGATAGATAGATAGATAGATAGATAGATAGATAGATAGATAGATAGATAGATAGATAGATAGATCTAAGGCTTTACAAACCCATGCTGTCCAATGTAAGACCTGGAAAGTCCCAGTTGGAGTGGGTTGTGATCTGTGGCTGTTGGTCGTGCTTGACGGTTGTTGCATTTTTATCAGGCCTCGGGGCAGAGAGGAAATTAAATCTGTTAACAGTATTTCACATCAGGTACAGTGCTTCCACCCCTCCAGCCAATGACACTGTGGCCCCTTGTCTGATTAGCACACAAAAAAATGACCTGCTTCCAGGGTTATAGGTCAAGGTTCAGAGGTTATGCACACCAACCGTGCTTGGGCAGAAAGCTCAACAGCTGCACATCTGAACGTTTGTGATGAAGATTGCCAATCACGGTAAAACAAACACTGGCTTTAGAAAACCACTATCAGGACATCAGTGGATCATGAGGGGAAATGGAGCGAAAGACAGTCACAACGAAAAACCTAAAAAAAAAGGACGGAAAAAATATGTTGGCAAATTAAACCTTTTTCTATAGTTGAAAGAACGAAAGAAAAAAGTACCATTTCTGCAAATCAAGTCCTATATGTACAAAGAAAATAAAACAAAATTAGTCTGAATTGTAATGAAAGCTTCCCATGACATAAACCATAGCAGAGTTATAATAATGTTGGTTTGCTTTGTTGAAAATGAGAGAACATATGAAGGAGAAAAAGACCTAAGGGATTCCTGCACTGAATATCATTGAATATCATGATTAATAATTGAACATTGTAGAGTATTGATTTAAAGCAAGTCCATTCCCTGTGAAGCAGTGGGACACATGCTTTCATTAAAAGCTTTGCTGATTTAATAAAAACATAAACTTATCACTGAAATGCACATTAAGGGACCCTTTAGGGAAGTGATGCAGAAACAAACGTGTATTTATTTTTATGAATGTGTACATCTGATTTTTTCCCTCCCTTGATGTATTAGACATGCATTAAGGGGATACAAAATTATTATTCCTAATATATTTTTGACTGTATAGAGGGTAATGTCATGTATTAGACAGCAACAACCAAGAAGTCATATTCTATCATCCAGACTCCAGATATCCAGACTAGAGCAGGCACTTGTGTATATGAAATGCATTGCTCTGCTTTCAGTGGCTGTCACTCTTCTGTTCTCCAGAGATGGATGTCTGCATTTACCATGTTAGTCAAATCATGCCTCTCACAGCAAGAGACTTTCTGAATATATGTACATGTATATGGAAATACATCTACATATAGGGAGCCCAAAGCTCTGCTCCAAACCCTTGTGAGCTGCCTTACTTGTAAGAGGCCATTCACACACATTCAAACACATTTTTGTGTTTAATAATGCAAGACACAAGGCAGTGGAATGAAAAAAGCAAAGTCTAGAGACCCATACTATAGCTCCCCGCTAAAAAAAAAACAATAGAATCCCAATAGAAACCATAACAGAAATTCCAATGGTTTCCATTAAAATACCATATAAACCAATCTACTAAGGCTTTTTCCAGTAAAACCATTACAAAATTCATTTTTGTAGTGTGTTTTGGGCATTTTTCCAATAGGATTTAACATCCCACCAATAGAATCCATCACATACCAGTATACACCATTGTAGTTTCCAGTAAAACCAATACAATTCCCATTATAACCATTACATTTTCTATTGTGTTTTGGGCAAGGTTCTATTGTTTTTTTTCAGTAGGGCTATCTAAATATATAGATATACGGTATATAGAAATTCTTTTAGCTTGAGCGGCGCATTTTAGAATGCCCTTTGATGCATGGATATGATGCAAAAGCATTACATGTGAACGCAGCAGTCAAACATGCCCATCTAGTGCATGTTTACACAGAAAAACAATAGACGAGCAGCACAGTTGAACGCAAACACACTTATATGACTATGGAACATTCTACTAAGGCGGCAACTCTATGTGTTACACAAACAGCATTTAGAAACTCGACTCACAATTATTTTTACTACATTCAACATTAGCATGTTGCTAAGCTAACATCATGACACATAAGAATACACAGCACACAGCAATATTGTGTTAAATAATCAGTTTAAACTGAAATAAACTGAATTGTGGCTAGCCTGCTTATAGTACTGAACGAAATTGATATGTTTGTACATTTCTCTTGCCTTGTCCGCCATTTTGGATTTACTTTTTCACTGAGCTTGTCACAGTTAAACATACTCCTAAATGTTCACTCAATTAACTTAAAGCAAATATATGCATTTACTGTAGTTTAGTTTATGTTTACAGTCTTCAGAAATCAGAAAAAAATCTGAAAAAGTACAGACGATTTGCACTATGACAGTTTTTTGTCCGATCAAATGCTCTCTAGAATGAAATTGTTCTATTCACTAATACCAGCTGCCACTGATAAGCAATAGTGAATCATGCACTGCATCCGAGATCAAATACTGTAGTTCCCTATTATATAGTATGTGAAAAAAGTATGCCAAAACCAGTGTTGGGGGTAATGCATTACAAGTAACGTGAGTTACGTAATCAGATTACTTTTTTAAGTAACTAGTAAAGTAATGCATTACTTTTTAATTTAGTAGGACATATCAGAATTACTTTTTCAAATAAGTAACTCCAGTTACTTTGTTTCCCATGTATTGACTGAAAGCTCTCATGTTGCCATGTTGAGAGAAATCTGGAGTAAATGCAGAGGCGTTGTGTGTGAACATGATGTTACTCTAGTTCTAGACTAAATATGAACATGTATTTACTCATCTCACCTGCACAAAAACAGATTCAGTATTCCTCACAATCAATAAAAAACAGTCAAATGCAAATTCAGAATATTATACAAACCTGCAATAATTAAATATGTTAACTAAGACAAATATCATTTTTGCATTTTAATCCCATTTTTTTTAACCAATGTCTTTGCTACTGACCTTTGATGATCCAATTCAACCATACTAATAAGCAAAAATGACACATTTGTGTTTTATTTTTGTTATATTCTTCATGCAATTTGTTTGAGCTGCTCTACTGTACAGACGTGAATTTACATTTCCTTCAGCCTGAGGTGTATTAATTTCATTTTTGATGTGAAAGGGCTTTTACAATTTTAAAAGAATAACTTTTTTTTTTTTTTTTTTTAAAACAAACAATCCCTGCCCAGATTTCAGAAGTAACTCAAAAGTAACTATGTAATGTAAATACTTTTGTAGGGAGTAATGCAATATTGTAATGTGTTACTTTTAAAAGTAACTTTCCCCAACACTGGCCAAACCAGTAGTATGTCCAAATTCATAGTATTCGAAAAACATCAGGCGAAAAGTACCCAGATAACCTACTACTTCCACATTCGATGGACACTTTACTATCCCATGAGGCCACAGGACAGGATGTTGATTGATTACATGACACTAACAACATGATTTTAATCCATACTACCCATATTCATACTATATAGAACATCTATTTTTTTTTTTTTTTTTTTTTAATGGTCACAAAGTAAGTTCAAATTCAAATGTTAAAACAGTCAGACAGCATGTAATTTCAGGCACACAGATGGTTACTGTCTACAACATAACTGTCAATAAGGCTTTTTTAATTTTT
Source organism: Onychostoma macrolepis (assembly GCF_012432095.1). Lineage (NCBI taxonomy): Eukaryota > Metazoa > Chordata > Actinopteri > Cypriniformes > Cyprinidae > Onychostoma > Onychostoma macrolepis. The sequence goes on from NC_081171.1 coordinate 22,509,271, forward strand.
TTATTTGGCAAAATTAATTAATGAAAATGGGAATGAGGTACTTATTTTAAGAAATAAGGTGTACAAGGTCAAATTGCAGTATTGGGTCAAAGGGCACAAATGCCATAAAAGTTCACTTTCACCTAGATGAAGCTGGGTCCATGTCACAGCAGTGGTGAAAACAATTAGGGGTAAAGCACTTAAAATTTTCACAAGTCTATATGTGACTGAAATAATGTATTATATTGTATTGTATATACAAAACTGATGCCACAACCTGTACATTTCCATTTTTCCACCAAGCACTGCTACTTAAAATCAATGAGAGATGGGTATGGTGCTGGGGGTTCTATTTTATATTGACAAAGGCAGTAATGACACAGTGAGAAATGGGATCAGGACCCAAGACAGGTTCAAATCAAACCTGTATCTTCCACATGAGAACACCATATTGAGTACATATGCTAACAGCTAGGCCACAGCTCTCACCAGTAAGCTCTTAAAATGTTAGATTAAAATGATATTAGGGGATTTCAAAGAGAAAACAAGTGTTTTTGAAAGAACTGAGGCAATAGGCAATACTGTATGTATAGTCGGTACTACCTAAATTGGTGTTGTAAAGATAGAAACAGAGAGGTCATGGTTGCATGACCTTCAAAAAACACATATTAAAGAGCCAAAGGCTTAGAATAGATAGAGAGGAATGCTAGCATTGGCTGGAAGCCTTTACCAATGCCAAAAACATGTGCTCCTGATTGTCCAAAAGGGCAAAGTGCAAACACACAGAAAAAGATACAAAAAAAAAAAAAAAAGATTAAACAAAAAGAGGCCAAGTGTAGGTTATCATGTTCTTTTATCATGTCTTTAAGCATGTAAGCAAAACAATGGTTGGTTGATTTCTGTGAAGAAAGGCAGAGAAGATATATAATAAAAAATGCACAGAATATAAACATTTTGAGGGCAGAACCTGAAATAAATAAATAAAATAATATTATATTTAACTTTTTTAATTAAAAAAATAAAAAAATAAAAAAATAAAATAAAAATAGGACTTTACTTTAACATGGGTTGATTCCCTGTTAATATAATGATCACAGATTGTGGGAGCAAAGCCAGACAGAAATCCTTCTCATTTCCCAGAGAAAAACTAAATATTTGTTCAATATATTCTGTGAATTATTGGAACATAATTAATTTTATTATTAAAAAATCCACCATCAGCTTTTTTCAAGGGATTTCAATTGCAGACTCACTTCTGATCTAGTCATGCATTAATCAAATTATAGTGAACATATTGCTTATTAATATTTCAACAGTATGTACAGCCAGGTATTAACAATAATGCTCAATTGGCCTGCTGAATATTTCATATGTTAGATTGGGGCAGGGAATGGCGATGAACACTGCTTTAACCCCTGCTGGGCAGGTCTTATCGATAGCGTCACATGGTTTTGCCTCTAACACAAAGACAAGTAAGGTGGAAAAATGGATTATCTGAGGTCTGTCTCGCCATGGGCCCCAAACCTTTTGCAGAAGCGGTCTGGATGGGATCCTTTGAGGAAATCGGGGTCCCATTTAGACTTCACCCTGCCACTCAACAGCCCAGGCAGTAATGAGCCCATTAAAATGTAGATCCAGGTATAAGGAGGACATGAGGACGAGATCCTCTCATATTTAAAGCTGCAAGCAGACAAATCATAGGATTATGTAGCAGTTCATCCCAGGAGGATAGAGACGCATGTACGACTCTTTAAACCACATGTCCAAAAAATTATATATCATACATTGAGAATTTTTTTTCTTTATTCTTTTGTCCCTATGATCTTTCGGAAGTCAGTTTATGTTCACTGTATTTACAAGATCTAAAGTAAAAATTCATTCTTGGTTCTATTTTGTGAGGTTTGTGTAATGAATGTTTCAAAGCTTGAGTCATAAAGAATTAATGGAATAGTTCACTCCAAATGCTTGCGTGCTGGCGCCTTTTGAATTGTTGCTGATGCAATGGTTCTCATGTTATATGACAATTTTAAATTTAAACAATCGCAAAGACCCCCAAATAGTGTGTGCACTCCAAAAAGCAAATTTAATTATTTGTGCAAGTAGATTACAAACAAAGTCAATGCAAAGACACGAATAGGCATGAATTTGTGCTGGATGACACAAATTAGGTGATGCGTTAGCTGCGAATGTGCAATATTCACCTCAATCACGTCTTCCCTGCATGTTGAAAAATTTCAACTCAGGCAGAAAATACGGATGATGCATTGTCACACAAGCCAATCAGCATGTTTGACACACCCGGTTGTTTTAGTAAATGGTTTTTATTTTATTTATTGTGTGAGTGATGCAAAAAAACATCCCGTGAGTAATCTAGAGTGAGTAACGCAATGCAAATATTCGCTTTGCTTTTGGTGTACACACACCATTATAGTTACTGTGTACGTCTGACAAGCCATGCCACTCTCATACTACACATAATGTTCTCGCACAGTGAAAAATAAATAGCGGGGCAAAGAGAAAACTGACAACACACCGACAAACAAGACAGAGCAGGTTACTTTTGGCATGAAACAATGTCTCAGCTTTCAAATTTTGCATTTTTTTTAGAAATTCAAACAATAAATACCGTTTTGTGGCTCTTTAAGGTGTCGTGACAGATCACTGCAACACCTCAGTATAGCATGAAATAAACATGGATGACCATCAGAAGGTATCTTGTTTCAACCACGAAAAGACGTCCATACACACCAAATTTAAGTCCACCAACGTTAATCTATTATCCTGTCTGGTTTGATTGTTGGATAAAAATGGCAGTTTCAGCATTATGATTGGTCAGATCACCTTTCAATAAAACTCCATGTGAAAGGTCAATTTGCAAATTATATTTGAGATCTAATTCTATAAGAATGTGGAATTCCACATCACTACAACGATGACACAGCGACAATATCATTTGAATCACTTTCAGAGCATTTTTTGATGAGTGTTGAACACACTGACAGCCAATTATTTGTCAATATTATACAACCCAAATTCCAGAAATGTTGGGATGTTTTTTAAATTTGAATAAAATGAAAACTAAAATACTTTCAAATCACATGAGCCAATATTTTATTCACAAAAGAACATAGAGAACATAACAAATGTTTAAACGGATACATTTTACACTTTTATCCACTAAATGAGCTCATTTAAATTTTGATGCCTGCTACAGGTCTCAAAAAAGTTGGCACGGGGGCAACAAAGGACTGAAAAAGCAAGAAATTTTGAAAGATTCAGCTGGGAGAAAATCTAGCAACTAATTAAGTTAATTGACATCAGGTCTGCAACATGATTAGCTATAAAAGGGATGTCTTAAAGGGGCAGAGTCTCTCAGAAGTAAAGATGGGCAGAGGCTCTCCAATCTGTGAAAGAGTACGTAAAAAGATTGTGGAATACTTTAAAAACAAAGTTTCTCAACGTTAAATTGTAAAGGCTTTACAAATCTCATCATCTACAGTGCATAACATCATCCAAAGATTCAGAGAACCTGGAGAAATCTCATAAGGGACAAGGTCGAAGACCTTTGTTGGATGCCCGTGGTCTTCGGGCCCTCAGACGACACTGCATCACTCATCGGCATGATTCTGTCATTGACATCATTAAATGGGCCCAGGGATACTTCCAGAAACCACTGTCAGTAAACACAATCCGCCGTGCCATCTGCAGATGCCAACTAAAGCTCTATCATGCAAAAAGGAAGCCATATGTGAACATGGTCCAGAAGTGATGTCGTGTCCTGTGGGCCAAGGCTCATTTAAAATGGACTGTTTCAAAGTGGAAAGGTGTTCTATAGTCAGACAAGTCCAAATTTGACATTCTTGTTGGAAATCACAGACACCGTGTCCTCCAAGCTGAAGAGGAGGGAGATCTTCCAGCTTGTTATCAGCGTTCATTTCAAAAGCCAGCATCTCTGATGGTATGGGGGTGCATAAGTGCATATGGTATGGGCAGCTTGGATGTTTTGGAAGGCACTATGAATGCTGAAAGTTATATAAAGGTTTTAGAGCAACATATGCTCCCCTCCAGACAACGTGTATTTCAGCAGGACAAGGCAAAACCACATACTGCAGCTATTACAACCACATAGTAGTAGTAGAAGACTACGGGTGCTGAATTGTCCTGCCTGCAGTCTAGATCTTTCACCTATAGAGAACATTTGGCGCTTCATTAAATTAAAAATATGTCAAAGAAAACCACAAACTCTTCAGCAGCTGGAAACCTATATCAGCCAAGAATGGGATCAAATGCCAACACCAAAACTCCAGAAACTCATAACCTCAATGCCCAAACGTCTTCAAACTCTTTTGAAAAGAAGAGGAGATGCTACACCATGGTAAAAATACCCCCGTCCCAACTATTTTGAGACCTGTAGCAGGCATCAAATTTGAAATGAGCTCATTTTGTGCATAAAATTGTAAAATTTCACATTTTAAACATTTGTTATGTTCTCTACGTTCTATTGTGAATAAAATATTGGCTCATGTGATTTGAAATTCTTTTAGTTTCCATTTTATGCAAATTTAAAAATGTCCTAGCATTTCCATAATTTGGGTTGTACACTGGTGTGAACATTGATACAGCTATTGTTTTAGTTATCTTTATAGACATCATTCTTGAAATTAACAGATTGTAAAGCCTAAAGGCCAGAGCTTAAAACTGGAATTTATTTGAAATTACAGCCCATTTTTAGATGCAATTCTTTTGTATTCACAATGTTCACATAGTAAATATGCCTTGTATAATCCATAAAAGTAAGTATGTATTTATGAATATATGTATATATGTGTATTTATAAATTACAACATTGTTATGCAGAATAATGCTTAAAAATTAAAAAATATGAAAATTCATAACTCATATATATATATATATATTTTTTTTTTTTTAGAAAGAAATCACTCTTATGCATAACCTCATTTATTATTATTTTCTCTTAAACTTATTCTCAATGCTTTTCTAATCATTTGCTGAATGTTTCCCTTCATGGGTGGTTCTTTTTCATTTGTAATCAGCACATATTGTTAAAAGTAGGCCCAAGGACAAACTAACTCAGCTTTTCAACTCTTCTGTGAAATCACATTGCAAAAATAAAACAGAATTGAACATGCCTTTGGTGTTGTATACACAGGTAGCCCTTCACACACGAAAGCATGTAAGGGTTAATCCTCCGTGTTGAATATGCTCCTGCCAAATCGGCTTGCTATGAAGAGCCACTGTACATAATGTGCAAAGCGCGGAGCGTTAATCCAGGGCGGCGCTCTTCCAGAGTCTGGCCTTTGCGATGTGTGGCTATGGAGATAAATGAGGCTTCGGGGATTAAATCGTCCCAAACGCACTGACTGGTTAATTGAATCCTCCCTGGGGAGGCCCTCCCAGAATAAGAGGTGTACTGTTGAGGGGAGCTAAAGGGCTTTTTTACCTCTGGGAAGGGCACCTTGGGAATGTTCAGTGGGTCAGGATATAGGTAAGACAAATCCCTTTCCCATTCCCAGCCTCTCAAAGGCAGATAACAAATAGGGTATCACACTTCTTGCATCTCTGGGTGGGCACAGAAGTAGACACTGTGGGAGCCTTTATGTTCTTACCGATTAAACGATCTTGCCTCTAGGGCGGCAGTAACGAGCAGACTTGTTTGTGCAGCAAAGCCGTTTTCTGTATATGTGTCTTTGTTGCAATGATAATATTAAGTTTATGTATTAGTCAGGGTAGAACGGGGCTAATAGCCACACTATATTGTACAGCATCCCTAGTTCTCATGATTTTTAGTCATCAGTTCTCATGACGTGGTCACAATTTAACAAAATTAACAAAAGGGAACAAATCTATCCAACATGGCCACAATTTAAGTAAAACAAGGGGGAAAAAAGGTAATAAAACATGGCCACAAATTAATGAGTTGTGAGGGGGGAAAAAAAAAAAAAATTCGTAGCTACAATATCTACTTTTCTTTCGCATATCATGTGTGGGGCTCTGTACTATTCCATGCAGTTTCCGTATAGCAAATACGCCTTATATAATATTGTGGTCACACTAGACTTAAACGGAAAGTTCACATAAAAAAATCAAATTCAGCATTTACATTCATTTAAAATTCAGCATTTAAATTATTTTACTCATCCTCAAGTTGTACCTAATCAGTATGAGTTTCTTTCTGATAGCCTGGAATGTATCAGCAATTTCTGATAAGTTCTGATAACTTCTTTGTGAAGTTGCTAATAGCCATTGACTTCCATACTATGGAGAAAAAAAAAACCCTACAAAATAATGTGGTCACAATATGATGATACATTCCGTGGCATGATTTTTAAACGGTAACTCAACAATTAATACATCCAACATGTAAAAATATGCAGTCCCACTTTATATTAGGTGTAGCTATGTACTTACATTAAAAAATATATATATATATATATATATATATATATGTATATTAAAATGTAAAAAAATATACAATGTACTTACTGTGTTTGTATTGTTTGGCAAAACACTTTTACTGATATCGAGATGGGATACAGGTAGGTTTAGGGACAGGTTTGGTGGTGGGTTTAAGGGCGGGTTAAGGTGTAAGGGATGGGTCAACAATGTAAATATAAATGTAATTACATAAATTGATTACAGATGTAATAACATACAGGTATTTTTAAAGTATAAGTACAATGTAAAAATATGTGCACAATAAGTGCATTGTATCAAATGACTCATTTAAATGTAGGTACATAGTAGTTAAGGTCACCTAATATAAAGTCGGACCAAATATTCAATATATGCCAATTTGCATTTTTAATTCAGCTAAGAGTTTTCAATGTGGCATATCAGTCTTCTTTTGGTCACATGTCTTCATGTGATACGAATTTGCATAAGCTTGTGTTTCCTGTCTCCCACATTTGCATGTGTACAAATGAAAGTCAATGGAATGAAAAGTGTAGTGACCCACCCCTTAATTAATGAAATTACTAAATATTTTATTACAAACTTAATGTAAAATAAAGCCCCAAAAGCTTTATAGTTCACACTTTAGTAATACTGTCTTCAAAGTCTCACCAAATATGTTATAATTTTAGATAATTTCATTAAAAATGTAGGATTAGTATGACATTTTTGGTAGGCTATTATTTGATAGAATCCTTTATTCGTAGTGAAGCCAGTTATCATGCCTTTCCAAATAAGGTATTATTTTTTTTGGCATAGCCCTAATGAACATGTGTACTATTACTTACAATAAGCATATATTTAAGTGACTATGATTTCTACCTTTTGGACAATAAAACTGCAAAAATCATCAAGAATTGTATTGAAAGAAGAAGTCCAAACTTATCTAAAGGCCAGAATTTCATAGAGATTTGGAGATGGGCTCTTTTGGCTTTTGGCCACCTTCCAACCAACTAGAGCTCCCTAGCAACCACATAGCAACATGTTAAAACAATTTAAACACCTTAGCAACTGCATAGCAAGCAAAACACATTGTAGCGGCACCACTCATATTATTAATATAATCTTAACAACAGAAGGCATTTTTTGTGTAACACCCCAATAGATTCATAAGTCATAAGCTCTGTGTTTACATTTGAGACCACACCCACCACCTCCTTTATTTCACTGGGTTAAACACATTAAATCATCTACAAATATCCTCTACTGACCCCAAAAACGATCCTATCACCTCTAGGGAGGCTACAGAGAGCTAAGATCTGACACAGTGATAAGCATCTATCTGCCAAGCCATTGAGCCATAAAGTCGTACCAATGTGCATTTAGAGGCCGCTCACATCAACTGAGCAGACATCACTAAACGACTGCTGTAAGGTGCCTTCAGGTTATTTTATTACTTAGTTGGAATTAAGTTATAGATTAAATAAAAAAAAAACAAATAAAAAAAGTGGAAATTGCGCTATACATCAAGGCTAGCTCCGTTGAATAAAGGAATTGTTACCAGGAGCACTCCATCACTGTGTGGAGACATACAAGTTCATTAGCATTTCCACAATGGTGCTCTGTCGTCTAATGGAGACGCAAAATCAAAAGACAGTCACTTAAACGAAACAAGAGAGATGTGGCTCACATCCATGATTTAAGCTAAATTTGATTAAAATGCTAGTGGTGTTTGTTGTAAATACATGTTAAACCTTCTGTAGCATACTAAATAAACGTAGAATGCATCAAAGTTCAAATGTAACCTCTTGTCAATCTACAAGTCTTATGTCGCTCCTTATTAGAAATCAAGAAGCTAAAATGCTAAATACTAAAAAGGTGACCAAATATTTCAGTGTTTTTGGGTTGTATTTAATTACAGAATATTAATTAGCAAGATAGAAACAATTCCATTTGGTTAATCAGATTAGAAATGCTTACTTGATTCATGATTACCATGTTAATTAAACCTCTCTTCGACTATTTTAAAGTGCAATCCATTCCAAAGCTAATAGCCAGGAAGCTAATTCTAAATTTACAAAGCTAATTCAACAGGCAGACTGAAGAGGAGCCAAATCTGGGCACAAAAGCTTGAAATGTAAGATAAAGAAAAAACTTTCAAAAGCTTGTTATCACTAGACTTTCAGATGAGACTATTTAAAATATCACTATTTTGATTGTTTTGTTTTTATGCTGAGCAAATTAATTTACTCCAAGCCCCATCCCCTTGTAAAAAAGTGTGTTTAACTGTAGTGAATGTGCACTTGTAGTGTACATAAAGATAGTACACTTTCATGACTGTTTCTTAAAGGGATGAAACATCTGTCATTAATTACTCACCCTCGTGTTGTTCCAAACCTGTAAGACCTTCATTCACCTTCAAAACATTGATTTTTTAAAATTTATATATATATATATATATATATATATATATATATATTTGATTAAATACATTTTGATTTTATTTTTGATTCAGAGAGCTTTCTGACCCTCCATTGACAGCAACATAACTACCCAGAAAGGCCCAGAAAGGTAGTAAGGACATCATTAAAATGGTCCATGCGACATCAGTGGTTCAACCTTAATTTTTAACTGCACTGTAAAAAGTGATAAGTTGACTTAACTTAAAAAAAAATTAGGAAACCTGTTGCTTTAAAATGATTAAGTAAATAATCATTTTTAAAAAGTTAAGTGAACTTGACAATTTAATTATTATTTACTTAATAATTTTAAGGCAAAGGGTTTCCTCACACTGTAAAAAGTTATAAGTTGACTTAACTTAAAAAAATTTAGGAAACCCGTTGCCTTAAAATGATTAAGTACATAATAATAATAAAAAAAGGTCCCACTTTATATTAGGTGGCCTTAAATACTATGTACTTACATTTAAATTAATAATTTGGTACAATGTACTTATTGTGTACATAGATGTTTTTACATTGTACTTATATTTTTAAAAAATACCTATATGTAATTACATCTGTAATTTAATTTCTGTAATTACATTTATATTTACATTGTTGACCCATCCCTTACACCTTAACCCGCCCTTAAACCTACCCATCCCACCAAACCTGCCCCTAACCTTACCATGACAATTCACTTAACTTATTTTTGTTTAATTATTATTTACTTAATAATTTTATGGCATCGGGTTTCCTCATTAAGTTAAGTCAACTTATCACTTTTTACAGTGTGTAATGCATTTTAATTTATGACAATTAACATGCAATTCAGTGTCTAAAATAACTACTATACATTAATTTTGCATGTAAGCATATTCTTTTCAAGCATATTGTTTCTGTATATAGTGCTCTTTGTCAAAGCATGCCAACATGTACTTCTTTTTCACAAGGTCATCAATCTGTTCTACAATAATCCCTGTCATGGCTAAATTTACACCTCCTCCATATGGTGGCAGTATTCCAAAGCTGTCTAATCGGAGCCCACCTTCTCCCCACAGCCCCTCTACACTCCAATCTGCTCAACAGAACAAAGGACACAGTGAATCTCATCTCAGCTGCCAGTCATTCAGTGATATTTAACCAAATATTGCTCTACACACAGCATATGGCCTGCGTCACCCAAGGTCAACACAAACATTGAAAAATACAAGAAAACTGTAATGGAGCATGGAAGATTTAAATTATCCCTTGTCCTGAATAAAAGTATTTTAAGATGTTGCAATATATTTTGTATAGCTATTGCTAATCATCCAGTCCCAGTAGAGCTATATACCTTATAGATGTATATATTGTCAGTTAAACACTGGAGCAACGCACACAATAATAATGCATTGGACCTCAGTCTCACAATGCAACAAATGAAAGATTGCTATGGCATTAGAAACATAATAAATTTGCATTTATAAGGAAGTGGCAAAATGATTATATCCCCGTCAGTCTCTAGTTAACTGCACTTTTACTGTGTAAGAAATAAGACCAAAGGCCCCCATATTGAGCATGGATGAACTGTAAATGGTGAAGGCCCATTAGAATTCATTAGGCGTAATTGGGAGGCACTTATTACCTTCCAAAGGCGAGTGGGAGCTCGTTCCAACCAGCTAAGACCTGAGTATTACGCTAATTCTTCATTTTCTCTCATAATATTATCTCTTTCTGAGGAAGATCATTTAAATGTTAATAGACAGCTTCCCTCTGCTGTGAAGCTATCAGTGTCACTCCCTAGGAGTGCTGGAGCCACCGTACGTGGGTCAAATCCACAACAAGGCTTGATTCCACAGAGATGTGAGTCTTTCTCTTGTATTTCAGCACTGAGGCTCTGAAATGTTCAAACTAAATTTTGACTGCACTACCAACTAAATGAAAGCTCATTATTAGCAGACCCAAACCAACAACACACTGAGGACTGATTAGAATACTAATATATGGTACAAAAAGTAGCATATCATTTTAATGTACCATGGTACTTTCATGGCATTCTTTGAAATAGCTTGTGTTTGTCAGTCTAGCAATATCCACATTACTTTGTGGTTGCAAGGTGGTTAATTACCAGTCCAAGTCAAGAGAGCTTTTTATTCTTATACTGTATGTTCTGGTCCTTCCTTCAGTATAAGTCTGTGCTTTTTTTTTATATCCCTTTTATCCACCTGGCAAACATTTAGCAAAATAAGTCTGAACAGTTAGTAAATTGACAGCACACCTCCACACAGTTTGAGGTATCATATATCCATAGCACAGATGGTGAACAAGTCATACACCAAAGTTTAGTACATAGGGTTTTATTCAAAGGTAGGATAGATGGATGCTTAGTGTTAAATAAATGTAAAAATAAAAATAATATATATATATATATATATATATATATATATATATATATATATATAGTAGCTGTGTTGCCATAAATTGTCTGTGAAACATATGGCAACAACAACTTTTTAATGTATTATGGAATGGCATAGTGGCGACATATATTTTACATATGCTTACAACCATATATTTCATTGAGTGATATAATGTCAATACACCAAGCTTGCACTGCAAAATCTGAAAATGTACTGATAACCACCATAATAATACAGGTGATAACAGAAAGTAAATCGTAAGTGGCATGTCAATAAAACAAAAACATTAATGTGCATTATAACAAAAAACAGAAGAAATAAAATTATTCACATACTGTATGTGATGTGCCATGTAGGGATTTTTTGGTATGTCATTTTACTGTAAATTATACAGTAATGAATCCTTGCATATATTTGAAAGTATTTTAGTAAAATTATATACTATGCAATGTTAAAAGTTTATGTTATTTTTACTGTATATGGTACACTAAATTACTGTACAATTAATCAAATAATATTTTTTTTCTGTTAAAATTAAAAATATTTGACACTGTAAAAGTATAAGTACACTGTCAAATACAAAACTGATGCATGAAATCTGCCACACTGATGCACTTATTTTTCAATGCAGTGATACATGGCTGCAGTTGAATTACTTGCTTAAAAGCATTTTCATCTATATAGTAGTAGTAAGGATGTAGTAAAATCCATGTAACTCGGCCATCAATCTTGTAGATGGAAAAAGACACAAATTATTAGCCATTAAATTAGAGTCTCAAGAAAGGATGATTGACAGCAACACCTTGAACTCATACTGTCTATTATAGGGAACAGGTTCCAGCCCGAGCTCTCCAGGGTTATTGAGCTTTAAAGAGCCCCATCACCCCCTTTTCCCCCATAACCCAGCCCAGTTAATGAGGCTTCTCCAGGGGCAGAGGTTTACTCCAGAGGGGGTAAAAAGGCTGTCGTGTTGCTCATTTACAGGCAACACATAGCCATGACTGTCCACTAATTGTGGGTCTGAACTGGCTCATTTGTTTTGATCGTTAAAATACAGTTCAGAATGGCTAACACCACCCCAACCACACACACACACACACACACACACACACACACAGACACAGACACAGTCCATTTACTAATACAGCAGGGCTAGTAGCTTTTGTTGATTTGGAGTGGACTGTCCGACCTTTTGAATGCACCACATTTTCTCAAAGATGGCACATATGTACCACCTTCATAGCAGTGGTTCTCAATCAGGGGGCTGGGCCCACTAGGGACTTTAGAAAATGTCTAAGGGACCTTCAAGATGACTTAAAAGGATGAGAAAAAAATAAATATATATTTTCAAAAAACTAAATAAAAAAATCAAGGTTTTTCCCCTTTTTAATTTACCCCTCAAGCTTTTATTTATTTTTATTTATTTATTTATTTATTTTAAAGAAGAAGAAGAAGAAGAAGAAGAAGAAGAAGAAGAAGAAGAAGAAGAAGAAGAAGAAGAAGGGTTCCCATTGTCTTTAAACATCTGGATATTTGAGAGATTGTGATTTTTAGACATGGAAAATTAATGGAAATTAATTGAATAATAATACAATAGTCATTATCCGGTAAATCACGAACAATAGGAAATTGTCGGGCTAGGTTCTTAGTAGGATTTAACAATTAACTGGAATAAAATTAAAACTGCAATATGGCTTAGTGCGATTATCAAATCACAAAGGCTGCGAAATGCTGCTTTACATGATTTCTATCTCTGCAAGCAATGTGTTGCTGCAAGCATTGCTTATAGTGTGCATTTTAAAACACAATGTGCGCCAAATATTTCACCAGATTTAAGCATTTATAAACCTATTGTCAAAAACAGAGAAGTTTTTGAAAGAAAGAAAGAAATAATTTTAAATCTCAATCTCATGATATATATATATATATATATATATATATATATTTTTTTTTTTTTCATACAGTCTTGGGGTCAAAAGAAAAAAAAGAAAAAAAACAATGCTAAATGCAAATGAAAAAATGAAACGAATAAACTAATTGTGAGCAAATTTAGATGCCACTTTACTAAACTGGTCAAATTACGCAGTCAAAAGGACACACACAAGGTTTCTGTGGATTAAATGTTTTACATAATAGAGCCTTTATTTACTGTGTTGGGTCAAAACTTTGTCTAATACAAATGGGTCCCAAATCAAAACCAGCTGAGAAGTATGTATTTATACTCAACATTTCAGATAGCCCAGAATACACACATTAGTGCAAGCTTTCAAAAGAACAATGTGTACACATACACACTCTGGCGAACATACAAATACAAACACGCAGTGCACCCAAACCCTCCGGGAACCGCGCGATTGCTGTCTGTGGCACATTTCAAAGCATCAAACATCAAACCTGACTGAGCCTGAGAGAGGAGCCCTTTAGTTGGCTGCTATTAAATATTGATGGACTAAAGATATGCAGATTGTTTATTGACTGGCTTCAGAGGGAAATGAGGGAAGGGCGCGTCTGTCTGGCCTGTGCCATTTCTGCCATAATCGCCTTGTCTGATTTTGGAATTCTATTTGAATGTGCAATGCTAAGGCTTTGTGTCACCCGTGGTTGTAATTACTAGACATAAACAAGCAATTAAAGGAATAATGAACTTAATATGCTGCCGTGCTTAAATGGTGTTTAGATTTAATGGGTTGGCATTGAGGAGAATAACCCCTCGGAGTGCCACACAAGTGCTCGCTTAATACCCGCTAATAGTTTCAATTATTGCCAATTATTGCTTATTCAGGATAAACAAAGGATGACATTTTTGTCACTTGACACGGCAATGACATTTTCCAGGTGGTGTTCTGCATCAAGACTAAAGAAAAATAAAGCATAACTTCCTTTACGAGGTAAGAGGAGATGACTTTGGTGCCGTGTGATTTGCGCAATGCGAGTTACACGGCTCTTAAAGAATCTGACCATTATGGTCTAAAATTGTAAGGCTGGAGAAAGATGGATAATTGCTGTTTGTATTCTGCCTTGGGATTCTAGTGTTCTTTACACTAGCAAATATTTGGCCACTTGATCCATTCTATTTAAAAGTACTTTTTAAGTGCTGCTAATGCTATCAGAAACAGAATGAGGTAATTATAATAATTATGCTATAACAGGCCAACCACCTGTGCATGCACAAAAGAGACTTTAGGGTTCAAGCAGGCCAAAAGAGCAGTCAGAAATACACAAATACACTTGGGGCAGCAGAGAGTCAAACAGAGCCAAAACGGTGGGAAAATGATCTGTGGTAAACAACAAGTGGATAAGTCTTATTTGGATAGTCTCCTAAAGAAGATTTGGGGATTTACTTCTAATGTTTCATGATCGCTTTAACCTCATTTTAATACTAATCGACATTAATCACACTGTAATTTTAATCTGAATGTTTTTTCCCTCTAGGTTTCTAATATGATAATCATATAGGCTAATGCTGAATTCTACAGTATGTCACTGGTTCTGTATGAAAACACTTGAGAACTGCCTATATTTAGCATTTTTAGTCATCATATACACACATAAAGGCTGTTTTAAACTGCAGGGAGCCAAATTATGTTGTCTTATATTATGCTTCATTCCCACAGCATTTTGTGTAAATTTTGCTAATTCAATATACTAATTCAAGACGTGGACAACTATGATGTATTCAGCACTAAAATGGGTATCAATAGTATTTCTATGTAATCAAAAATAAGGGCAAATCACTAATATGTGTGTGTGCTATTGTCAGGGTTTGCTACGGAGAGGTGTGAGGAACGAGGAGTAAACTCAAACAGCAGTCTTTTAGTCAACATCACACAGAGCAAGCAGGAACACACATGTAGCACAACATAGACTTTCAACACCGGACAAGGAAACACTCGGCAGACAACTCTTTAAATACAGAACTTAACGAGGGAACAGACAAGACACACCTGAATCAAATGAAAAATCAAACATGGGGAAACTGGGCCACGGGGAGCACGTGGGGAGAAAAACACACAAAACGTCCAGATCCCTGACAGCTATGTATTTTGTGTTTACTACAGTATAATACTGTTAGCTTAGCAACATGCTAACATCAGTCTCTGCTGGCTTCAACACTTTTTGTAGGTTTAAATATGTCATTGGCAGTTTCTCAGTGTGTTCTTAAGAGATCTTGTTTCCTTGTGTTCTTCATAATCAGTCGTCGATGTTAAATTCCATTACTCAAGAACACAACTACAGAAAATGCATGAAATTACCTAGATGTGTTCTTGATATTAAGAATGTATCGAATACAGTCTTGAGATATCCAAACCGTTAGAAATCCCAGAAGATGCTGCAGGGCGGACAACCTGTAAGCTTTAAACTACTTGTTCTCCACAAGTCTGTTCTTTACGTTTTTGGAATTGAGAAGCAACCCTTGAAACTAAGCATTAGCAATGTGCATCTGACATTTTGGAAAGTTCACGATCTGCCCATAAACATTTGACAGTGAAATGGCAGATAACTGGCAGCAATAACTGATTCACTGAGTTTGATCATGAATGTAAGAGAATTAGGCATATTATATATTATATAAGTTCAAAATTGAACATATATTGGTGAAACAGCCTTGTAAATAATATCCATATAGCCATACAGCCTGGTTTAATTTAGTTGGTAATCAAAGTGTTGTGACTAGATATCATATATGTAAGAGATTTATTTCTGGTTCTTTCTGGTCCCCAAATCTGATTGGCTGAGAGGAGTGTATCACTCCGCTTGCAGTATTTCTCACAGTGAGTGTCATGGCGGACATCCAAATCACTATAATTTGATAAATAATACCGTTTTTGAGTCAAGGAATGTAGTTTAAATAGGTTTTTAGGTGAAAATGTACTTGTTTAGACTTCAAATATGTGGTTTGTTAATAAAGATAATGCCTATTTGAATAGCTAAAGGCCCACCTTAAGAAAAAATGTGCTATTGACTGCGCCTAAATTGTATAATTGCAGAAAAAAATATATACGTTGCATTGAACATTAATGGAGCAACAGATTTTGTGTGAAAATAAATCAAGTTGTTTATTTTGTTTAAAAATCTTATAAATGTATAAGGTGGCAAAAGGGGCCTTTTACCCCACACATGAGGTAAAAGGCCCACCAGCATGGGGTAAAAGGCACATGGTATTGATAGAAATAGTTAAGCTAAAATAATGTTTTTTTAAAATAATGTCTAAGTTAATGCTTGTTCAAAACAAACTTTAGCAAAGTTTGTACTATTTTCTGCTTATTTTGAAAAATAAAATAATTCATTTTTGTTCAATACATATACTGTCATTACAATGTTAATATAAATATATATTTTAAAATACAAAAACAAAATCATTTGAATAAGTAAAGATTCTGAAAGTATTGAAGGAGATCCAATAATAATTGAATATATATTTACAGTAGTAACAACAAATTATATTTTATTATATGATATGATTAATATCATGTTTTTAAATATGACGGTTTTATTCTAAACATGGTGAGTATCTCTAATATGGACACCCAACGTAATATATGGTATTTACCATCTGAATCTAACCATGTCATGTCAACAAATGGAAAAATCAGCGATCTATTAATTATCATGTTAATAACTGTGCACCTTTAGCCCCAACAGCGGAGGCGCTTTTTACCCCAAATACCATACTTTTCCTTATTCTTTCGTTACTTAAAAACGGTATCTTTAATTATCTTAAACAAAACTGAAAATCATACAGGAGACCTTTGTCTCAAAATATATGCATTCATTTTAGCGATTCGCATTTGCTACTTAAATCTACAACATTTTAAAAAACACAAAATATTGGATTAAGTAAGCACAGAAGCAACTTTGCACTGCTGCGCGCGATCGTGTCAAAGATCAGACAAATATACACGTGCATCTTGAAAAGCGAATGTTTTGGAAAGTGCTAAACCATGTTTTTGTGCCATCTAGTGGTTTAGATGAAAATAATATCAAAGGCGCCTTTGACCCCGGGGCATCTATAGCCCTGTTGTACCCTATATATTAGTGCTGTGAAACGATTAATCGCATCCAAAATGAAAGTTTTTTATGTATTTGCATGTATATATTTATATTAGTATAAATTATGTAATATATATTTAATATATAAACGTAAAATATTTTTCTTAAATATATACATGCATGTGTGTTCTTATATATACATAAGAAATATACACAGTACACACACATATATTATGTAAACAAAAACTTTTATTTTGGATGTGATTAATCGTTTGACAGCACTAATATATATATATATATATATATATATATGATCCTGCAGCACAAAACCTGTCATAAGTAGCACAGGTATATTTGTAGCAAAGACCAACAATACATTGTATGGGTCAAAATTATTGATTTTTCTTTCATGCCAAAAATCATTAGGATATTAAGTAAAGAATAAAGATCATATTCCATGAAGACATTTTGTAAATTTCCTACTATCCTACTATAAATAAATCAAAACTTTTTTGATTAGTAATATGCATTGCTAAGGACAACTTGGACAACTTTAAAGGTGATTTTCTCTATATTTCATTTTTTTTGCACCCTCAGATTCCAGATTTTCAAATAGTCATATCTTGGCCAAATATTGTCCTAACAATCCATACATCAATGGAAAGCTTATTTATTCAGCTTTCAGATGATGTATAAATCTCAATTTCAAAAAAATGACCCTTTTAACTGGTTTTGTGGACCATGGTCAACATATATAATACAGCATATCCATTTTTTTTCATGGTCATATATTTTAATGGCTTTCACTCTATTTTTGATCAAATAAACACAACCTTCATAAGCATATAAAAAATAATAATAATAAAAAAAAACTTATTTCAAAAATTAAAAAAACAAACAAACTTACCAGCACCAATTTTTTGAACGCTAATGTACATATACAATACATGTATAATCATCTAATATCTAATAACTTGATATTTTATTAAAAATATATAATAAATACAACGCAGTATTTATATTATAGAGTCAATCAGTTACAAAATGACTGGTTTCCACACATAAATGCACTGAGACATCGTCTCCATTGACTCCATTCAAACTGTTCCAAGATGGTGGCGCTGTTGGAAGGCAAACACAGAAGAATCTGTGTATTAATATCTACAGTGTAACACACGTAAGTACATGCCAATGTAGAGTGTGTCAGTTCAGTCACTCATGAGGTTACATTTCGAATAGGGAGATTGTATAGATAGCAAGGCAGCTCACTATAGGATTTTGGTACAAAGCCACTATTTACACTAAAAATGTATCTGTTACGCAGAATTATGATAATAATGTGACTATCCAGACATGGATCACACATTCCATGACTGTGGCTGTGGGTGGCCAGTACACCGGCTGCCACTGTGCTTCATCATACACTGACCACAGTACCCAGCGCTGTGCCAGGCCCCTGTTGGCACTGACAGTGTGGCGGTGTGTCAGCTTGCTCATCTCCTCTGCTAGTGATGACGCCGTGGCACAGATAGCCATCACAGATGCTGTCATGCCGCGCAGGACCAAGGAGAGTTAATCCCTTTAAGAGCCTTGTGAGCCAATACACTGCATGATACATTATGTCAGGCTTTCTCCAACAGATATTTCTTTGAATAGGAAATTTGAAGACACTACATGAAGATGCAGGTATGCGATAAGCTAAAAACAAAAAAGGAAAACCTCTTTTTTCCCCATTCAATATACAACAACAACAAAAAATAATATATTATAATTATTTTTAATTTAATTTGTATTAATTATTTAGTTATTACTGCTTCATTTGTTTAATTTCATAATTTAAATAATAATACAATCAACATATTATTTCCACTCTTTAAAATAATAATAATAATAATAAAAAAAAATATATTAAATCTGAGATGTGATATGAATTTTAACAACCTTTTATACTAATATAATGTAATATAATAATCTTTTAATAAAATTAAGAGAAATTTGAAAGAATGTACCGCTCTTGTCAACAGCAAATGTAACACTATAACAACCTACTGTATCCTACTAATGTTAATACCGAATGGCCCACCCGCCGCCATGCATGAGTAATGAGGGTGAAGACAGGCAGGTCAGTATGGTTACGTGGCCCCTTGAGACCCCGTGTTCCAAAGCACACATACATAGTATATGAATAATAATATAATCACATACATGTCCTTCCTGTGTCTGTCAACGCAAGGCCTTACCTGTCAATCACACAGATGTTTTCATGTTAGTATGGTTTGAAGGCCCCCCACTCCCTGCGCTGACATCGGCAATTGTGGTAAACAATTATCAATGTACATACTGGAGAACCTGAAAAAAATCATGTCTGATTCATAATTGATTAGAGAAAATACGATGCGCATAAATTATTTGGTGACCTTATAAAATGCTAACATCACACCATAATGCAGTATGATGAAACTCGAACTTCAAGGTGAAATTGCCTCAGAGACTATAAAGATTTGATTTAAGAAAGAAGCAGTCTTACCTTGGAATATATATATATATATATATATATATATATATATATATATATACTTTGTCAATAGCAATGCAAGAAGCTGCAGAAGTCACTTTCTAACCAAGCAGCTTTCTGTTGGTCAACAAAACAAATTCTTGTGTCCAGTTTGAATATGCAAAATCTGCATTGGGAACTTTTTCGCTCTCCTGCTGAAATGACTGGATTTTGTTTGTGAAATTTCACTGAGGAACATGAGGACTATGACCGATGTCTTGGCTACAAAAAAAAAAAAAAAAAAAAGCTATTGAGTTCACTGAAAGCATGTTGACCTTTTGTGACAACATACCCTAATAGTGGACACACCATAAGTTGTCACATTTTAAATTTGGTGTTCAAAACCAGCAAAGAAACCCACAGCTGGAGAAAACAAACGGTCTCAAATCTGTCTTGCAGATATCACAGATCCACCTGGTCCCATTATATCACTGTTTTCACATCAGCAAACCAAAGCTGAAATTTCATACAGCTTGAAGCATCGACATCTTGCGAGTCAGATTAGATATAATGGAAAACCAAAGCAACAGGCATGTGTATCTGTATCAGTGCAGCAGTATATCAGCTACACACACCGCATTTAATCTCTTAAAATGAGGGCTGGGCAGATTGACAGGTTTGCTGAGTTGGCTGTTATCCCCCCTCCATCCCCCACCAGTGCACACATATAATCATGATCCAGACAAAGAAACTCATCGCTACTGTGTGTAAATCAATAGCATCGCACACATACTAACACACAAGCTCACACTTACACAGGGACACAAAAAGCACCACACTTCTCCAATACTCTTATCAATAAATCCATCCAGTCTTTGTCAGAAATCTAGTAGACAGACAGACAGACAGACACACACACACACACACACACACACACACACACACACACAGTAGAGCTAAAAAAACAAACAAAACAAAAAAACCAGCAGACTCATCCAAACAAACTCACATACTGCATGTGCAGTACTGGTGAGCACAGCTACATCATTCAGAGTTGAGCGTGTCGAGCCCTGAGGCTCTGTGTCAATGAGAGCTACTCTGCAGTGTAACTGTTACTGTTCATTCCTGCGGCAACACAAAACTTTACACAAAAAGAATGAAAGACAAATATGATTATAGTAGGTTGTTGTCATTGGGTGTGTCTGGTAAAGGAATGTAAAAATATTTGCACATTGTTTTTCTTAATACAAAGAAGTTTGAAGTTAAAATTGACAAGAAAAACAAACAAATAATAATAGTAATAATAACAATAATAATAATAAATAATAAATGGACTTATAAGCTACTGTATATACATAATTTCAAGTTTTATGAAGTCATGTGATGATGACCAGAAAAAAACATAATATAATATAATATAATATAATTAATATAATATAATATAATATAATATAATATAATATAATATAATATAATATAATATAATATAATATAATATAATATAATATAATATAATATAATATAATATAATGTGCTCAAGAAACATTTATTATTATTAATGAAATTTGAAATTTGAAAATGGAAATTGAAATTGTGATGCTTAATTATCTTTTTTTTTTAAAGCATGATACATTTTTGATTATTTGATAAATAGAAAGTTCACAATAACAACAATAAAAAACAATACAATAGCAATAAAAAAAAAATAATAATAATAACAATGTCTTTACTGACACTTTTGAACAATTTAAGGCTTACTGAATGAGGGTATTCATTTTTCAAAGCTAATCCCCCAGTTTGTTTTTTTAACAGTAGTGTATGTATATATACACTAAACAAAATTATAATCGCAAAACTTTTTTTGCCCCCATTTTTCATGAGCTGAACTCAAAGATCTAAGACTTTTTCTATGTACACAAAAGGCCTATTTCTCTCAAATATTGTTCACAAATCTGTGTTAATGAGCACTTCTCCTTTGCCGAGATACTCCATCCACCTCACAGGTGTGGCAGCATGATTATTGCACAGGTGTGCCTTAGGCTGGCCACAATAAAAGGCCACTCTAAAATGTGCAGTTTTACTGTCTTGGGGGGTCCGGGGGGGTCCGAAAACAAGTCAGTATCTGGTGTGACCACCATTTGCCTCACACAGTGCAACACATCTCCTTTACATAGAGTTGATCAGGTTGCTGATTGTGGCTTGTGGAATGTTGGTCCACTCCTCTTCAATGGCTGTGCGAAGTTGCTGGATATTGACAGGAACTGGAACACGCTGTCATATACGCCGATCCAGAGCATCCCAAACATGCTCAATGGGTGACATGTCCGGTGAGTATGCTGGCCATGCAAGAACTGGGATGTTTTCAGCTTCCAGGAATTGTGTACAGATCCTTGCAACATGGGGCCGTGCATTATCATGCTGCAACATGAGGTGATGGTCGTGGATGAATGGCACAACAATGGGTCTTAGGGTCTCGTCACGGTATCTCTGTGCATTCAAAATGCCATCAATAAAATGCACCTGTGTTCGTTGTCCATAACATACGCCTGCCCATACCATAACCCCACCGCCGCCATGGGCCACTCGATCCACAACGTTGACATCAGCAAACCGCTCACCCACACAACGCCATACATGCTGTCTGCCATCTGCCCTGTACAGTGAACACCGTGAAGTGAACACCTCTCCAAAGTGCCAGACGCCATCGCATTTGCCCACTCAAGTCGGTTACGACGACGGACTGCAGTCAGGTCGAGACCCCGATGAGAACAACAAGCATGCAGATGAGCTTCCCTGAAACGGTTTCTGACAGTTTGTGCAGAAATTCTTTGGTTATGCAAACCGATTGTTGCAGCAGCTGTGTGGGTGGCTGGTCTCAGACAATCTTGGAGGTGAAAATGCTGGATGTGGAGGTCCTGGGCTGGTGTGGTTACATGTGGTCGTGAGGCCGGTTGGATGTACTGCCAAATTCTCTGAAACGCCTTTGGAGACAGCTTATGGTAGAGAAATGAACATTCAATTCACAGGCAACAGCTCTGGTGGACATTCCTGCAGTCAGCATGCCAATTGCATGCTCCCTCAAAACTTGGGACATCTGTGGCATTGTGCTGTGTGATAAAACTGCACATTTTAGAGTGGCCTTTTATTGTGGCCAGCCTAAGGCACACCTGTGCAATAATCATGCTGTCTAATCAGCATCTTGATATGCCACACCTGTGAGGTGGATGGAGTATCTCAGCAAAGGAGAAGTGATCACTAACACAGATTTAGACAGATTTGTGAACAATATTTGAGAGAAATAGGCCTTTTGTGTACATAGAAAAAGTCTTAGATCTTTGAGTTCAGCTCATGAAAAATGGGGGCAAAAACAAAAGTGTTGCATTTATAATTTTGTTTGTTTTTGTTTATAATAAGTTCAGTGTATGTATGTTGTACAGCCTTATTCTTGTTAAAAATAGCATTCTGGACTCTGAAGAAAGTTACACAGGTGTCATGGGCGTAAATAAATAATGGTAGAATTTAAATAGGTTGATATCTTAAGTATGTGATTTCAAGCAAAGTATCAAGGATTTATGAAAATGATCACAACTAATTCATCTTAAGGTTTAAATAATAATTTAAATGTCAGTGCACTGACATTCAATGTGGCATAGGTAAAAAAATAAAATAAAATAACCATGAGCGGCTGCCTTCATGCTGCCGATAATTGTCTACTGCTGTCCTCTTAAACCCCCTGAGGTTCAAAGAAGCCTCCGGCCATCTTTCTCAGACAAGGCGAAAATGAAAAAAGAGAGATCAGGGAGGGGGGATAAGAGTGAGGGATGTGAGAAAGGACACAGAAAGAAGAGAGAGAAAGAGAGAGATAATGGTAATAAGAAGACAAAGACAAATACATGTTCTCAAGGGAAGCTGAACACAAAAGGAAAGAAAGAGGTGGCTTGCAGGTTCCCACTGAAGCAAAGTGTCAAAAGTTAACAGGAGAAATAGCTATTTGAAGCCTTATTAAGAGTATTTAGTATGCATTTCTTAACTGCTGTGACTTGCCAGTATATGCTTACTAAGAATTTATTTTTGTGTTAAATGTCATTACAAACAACAAGAAATGTCATCTAGAAGGCATAAAGACCCATAAATGATGGTAAGGAAAAATAGCATAGACAGGAGGTAGGTGTAACAAAGGTTGACCATAAAATGAAAATTTGACTCGCTCTCATATCAGCCAAATTGCATACCTTTCGTTTATCCATTGAACACAAACACACAAAAATATATTTCTGTCAAATGTGACCCTGGACCACAAAACCAGACTTAAGTGTCAATTTTAAATAAGCTCTCCATTGATGTATGGTTTGTTAGGATCGGACAATATTTGGCCGATATACAACTATTTGAAAATCTGGAATCTGAGGGTGCAAAAAAATCTAATTATTGAGAAAATTACCTTTAAAGTTGTCCAAATGAAGTTCTTAGCAATGCATATTACTAATCAAAAATTAAGTTTTGATATATTTATGTTAACAAATTTACAAAATATCTTCATGGAACATGATTTTTACTTAATATCCTAATGGTTTTTGGCATAAAATAAAAATGGATAATTTTGACCCATACAATGTATTTTTGGCTATTGCTACAAATATACCCCAGCGATTTAAGACTGGTTTTGTGGTCCAGGGTCACAAATGATCAAATATTTACAGTAAATTCTATTTTTGTATTTTCAAACCCAAAAACATTGACAAAACAGTTCAATAAAAAAGTGGATCTCAGTCCACAGAGAGAAATCAAAACTTGTAATTTCCTGTTTTAATATTCTCTCAAAACCTCTGAAACGTGTTGTGCTGCAATGAGAGAATCTTTGCACTCAGGCATCCGTGAGCCCCTGTGGTCAATGACAAGCCCAGAATATGTCCAAACACCATCTGTTACTTTGAATTTACTTTACTTTGAGTAATTGCACTAATGCTGACACCATGAATATACGATCTAGGAATCTGGCTCACAGTAATATTGCTAAAGGGAATTCTGGGTAAAAAATAAAAATAAATAAAAATCTTGTTTATATTGTGTCTACAGAAAAGATGTCTCTTAAAGGAACAGATCACCCAAAACTGAATTAATTCCAACCAGGCTCATTCGAAGTACGTGCCTCTAAATGCATTTCTGCAACACCATTATTACGTACCTTACTGCATGTTTCGCAGCAGTTTCAAAGTGAAACATACAGTGAGTGGCGCAAAAATGCGGGTTCAATACATGACCCTGGCACGTTTTTGTTATTTTGATATAGGGATGTATTGCTGTGTTTGTATTGCATTGCTTCAGGTACGTATTGCGGTGGTTCGTAATTCAAATATCCGAGGAGTGTCGATAAAAGTTAAAAATATCCCCTACACCAAACCCAACCCTAAACCTACCCGATAGTGTTAACAAATGCAAAAGTGATATAAAAACGCATTTGTTGATGCAGCCATGCTATTTTAACTTCCTTATGTGGATTTGAGCTGTTTTGTTTGAACCTTAGTTTTACTGGGTTCGTACCAGAGCTCTTCATCACTTAAGCCAACTGAGTTAAAACACTCATGTTTATGAAGCTGGATACGTGACGGCATGTTCAAAAGTATCAGTTTGCAAATCTCACAGCATGTTAAAATGGTTTTGAATTCTTAGCATAATATTACTCAAGTAATTATGCGAAAATTAGGCTTTATTAATCGAAATTGTGGACCTGAAAATCATACTTTGTGTGAAAAAGAATAAAAGTTTGCTGAGTTTTACTGCCTCTAGTATTCATTTCAACTGGAAACTGCAGCGATTTTTATGTATATGTAAGTTTTTTTGAGTTTCGCAGAAATGTAGGTGGAGGCATGCATTTCCAGTGAGCCTATGTTGATGAATTCTGTAAGTCATCCTTGCACATGAGTTTGGTGTGAGAACAACTGGTTTCTTGTAATTGATCGTGGCACACCATGTTTGAATATGCAAAAGTGCAAATGAGATCTGATAGCTACAGCAGAGGAGGACATTTTTAATGAATCATTGCTGACACAAAGTTATTGTATGATATCAGAAAGCTTGGAATATTGAGTTACATGGACCACATTTATGATATTCTTTGTTATTTTTGAAGCTTGACAGCCCCTGGTTACTATATACTTTTATATATCGAAAAGAGCAGCAGGAACATTTTGCGAAACATCTTATTTTGTGATTCACACTAGAAATAAAGTTGAACAGGTTTGAAACAACATAAATGAGTAAATAACAGAATTTGAATAAATAAATAATAACAGAATTTTCATTTCTGGGTGAACTGTCTCTTTAAAAATGATGCTAACTCCTTGTCTTCTTCAACTTTTAGAATGTGCTTTTTTAGAATGAACTTTTAAAACCCTTCGAATTGCATAGCTGAGTCACGTAAGTAAAATGATTTTCACTAAATGTGCTAGCGTTTCCTCTGTCCTTAAGCTTTTTCCCCATGACTCTACTGGTTTTTGTTGCTTTGCCAGAGTTTTGGCTCCTGAGGGGAACTCACTGAAACATTCTGACAACATTTGCCTCCATTTAGCTAAAAATGTGCACAAGGCTCCTTATGGTTTTACAAGCTTATCTGACTTGGCACCGTATCTGTCGCCGTTGGTATGCATGTGGCCCACGGCTCCAAAAAAACAAAATGAGGGAAATAAAAACTCCCTGATCTTTGTTGGTTCACCGCGGCTGTATAAAGATGAAATAGTTAAACCGTTGCCTGGAACATTTTTCCAAACAGAAGCTTTCTTTTTTTCTTTCATTTTACTGCAAACATTACTGGTAGCAATATGTGTTTCGGAAAAGGTGAAAGTTCAAGGGACGTGTCCTCTGGCCATGCCTGGAAGATGTTAGGGGTGAGAACTGGAAAGACCCTTTTTGTTCTCCTCAAGTGTGATCTCCCAGAGTGGGTGAGGACAAAACACAGACATGACGCCACCCGTTTGTACTTGAGTTTTGCGACACAGCTCAGCAGGTAGCCGGGGAGCCATGCCAACAACAAGCGGGCCATTCGAGAGGCAGTGTGAAAAGCAAAGAGAAAAATGCTGGCAGCACAGAATCTTTAAGGTTATTGAGTGTGTAGAGTTTAATTATGGACTGCTCTCATGTGAGACACATGCACATCTGGAACACCAGCCTGCCCTTTATCTCAAACCGCCTCATTTCTTACTGCGGCAAACACATGCAGTCATTTTCTCAAAATGTTTTTTTTTGTTTTGTCTTTTTTCCTCAAAAATGCACTTAAAATAGCAAAATTACTAGAGATCCATGACACATTATATTACTCCATGTCTTTTACCACTGTGGCATCATTGTCAACACAACAGGTGAA
The DNA here is from genome assembly GCF_012432095.1 of Onychostoma macrolepis. Taxonomy (NCBI): domain Eukaryota; kingdom Metazoa; phylum Chordata; class Actinopteri; order Cypriniformes; family Cyprinidae; genus Onychostoma; species Onychostoma macrolepis. The sequence goes on from NC_081171.1 coordinate 22,536,349, forward strand.
ATATTGGTTTCAATGGCTGACACATTATGTATTTACTTTATAAATGCATACTTTATATATTACAGTAATAAAATAAAATGTAATCACCTTAAAACAGATTGGTTTCCTTTATATGGAAGGATATTCTGGATATTATATATACATACAGGGTGTGATTTGGTGGGGGGTACAAAACAGCGCTAATGAACCCTCTGTTCACTGAAATAACAGATTTACATGCTGAGCTATATCATTGTCCAAATGGCAAGCCTTCTGGCTCACACACACATTCACACATTTCCAATTTTAGCCTCTCGTTTTTCCTATTTTAGCCTTAAATTTAAGAATGATTTTCAGATAAGTTCTGATTTGCGGACCCTTTCTGATGTGTCACACTTGCAGCCTTTGTTTAATGACTCTACAGTATCATCACAAAAATATAAATTAAGTAAAGACTGCATCAACAGCTTCAGAAAATCAGAAAATGCTTTTATATTATATAAAACGTACATTATATATATTCAGTAGAAAAAAGTTGCAAATTGCTAACTTTCACACAGTGCAAGCAAAATTGAGTTTTGCATTGTAGATTACATATATTAAGCTTATTAACATATATTAACAGATACAGAGGAGCCAATAATTTCATGAGCAGTTCTCCGACATAAAGCGCAGTTGTGCTTCAGATGACCCGAGTTTGAGTACTGGCTTGTTGTACCTTTCCAGATCAGAAGCTCAGTCTATAGAGCAACTATTCTCAATCATAACTCAAATATATGGTCTTGTTTATTTTCAACTTGCGCAAGCCATATGTTAGTTAGTTTTTACTTCTTCTGATATACCATTTTTGGCTGTCAGTTTGCCATCTGCAAGTAAGCTGACACACCTGCTGCTGCAAAATCGAACACTAAAACTTAATAACAGCTGTTGGGATGCATATATCTGTTACTGGTCTTGAATTCCTACAATTATGTGAGCATGGATGGGAATGGAGAAAGAAAGCAAGATCAAATGAAATTTAAGAGCAAAATCAAAAACTTTAATAGTGGGGTCACCGTTTCTTGACCTTTTGCAAGAGAAGATTTTAGCTCGTTTTAAGTGAACATTGCAGTTCTTCTTCTTCTTCTTTAATGTAAAAAAAATATATATATATATATATATATATATATAATAATCAATGGTTGTGTAGTCTTTATTACAAAGTGTCATGAAGAATTAGAGCTACAGTATTTAAGCAGGATGGGAAACCAATCAAAACAAGATTCGGGAAAACAGATTTTAAAGGGGTCATCGGATGCCCATTTTCCACAAGTTGATATGATTCTTTAGGGTCTTAATGAAAAGTCTATAACATACTTTGGTTAAAATTTCTCAATGGTAGTTTAAAAAACACCTTTTTACCCTGTCAAAATCAGCTCTGCTTTCAGCGAGCTGTTTTTTTTAGTCCATGTCACTAATGACCTCTACTGACCTCGCCCTTCTCTTCCGTGGAGTGACGAGCAGACTGTAAACTTCAGCCGCGAAACTTGCTAACTAGCACATTATTAGGAAAAGCGATTTGCAGAGATTCATAAAAACCCTTATACTCACTTCTTCTGTAGATAAAGCTGGATCACAAATGATTCGTGCGAACATAGGTGCATTTATGTAGATCGGGATCAGCGCACTCACTTCAAAGCGAAAGTAACGTTAATCCTCTGCGTCTTCAGCGGCTCAGATGTCGGGAGTAAATGACGACTGCTATATTCATTATTACATCCAAGGTAAGACGCGGCCTGTGAAGAACTACGTCATTCTGACAGGAATCTCAGAACAGCCTGATTTGAGAAAGGGGATTTTAAAACAGGGATTGAAAAAAAAAAAAAAAAACACTGGATTTTTATGATTATAGGATGAATGTGTACACACACTTCCAACACACATTTATGTTCAACTTGTAAAGTGAATTTTGCATCAGATGACCCCTTTAAGGCATAAATATCAGTGTGCCGACATTTTCTGTATTCCTGATCCAACTAATCCATTATATCTTAGGATGTTGACATTTAAGTCAAAGTTTGAGGATTAATCTCTCTTAAGACACTTTTGAGGTCCACTGGAGAAGTTGCAGGTTAAGGCTATCAGACAATTGACTGACTTTGTTGTCCTTCTGTTCATCCTTCTGCAGTAAAGTCAAGATTATAAACACAGATAACTTTAGAAATCATCCTCACATGTGCCATCATGATAAAATACGGATGTTTTGCTTTTATTTTACATATCAAACCCACTGACTCTCCTTGTAGGGGGTCCAAATCTTCAAAAGCGCAAGAAGAAACCAAGCCAGGCAAATGAAACAGCTTCACCGCATGCCCAATCGGCTCCATTAACTACGACAAAGAGACCATCAGACCAATGTTCCCATATCTATCAACAGGGTGCCTAGGAATGTTACATTAATACAAGGCCACACAGCCGTTAGCCTCACCACACCTCATTTTATAGGCCTGATATCGGTCTGCGGGGGTCTGCTTTAGATACATGTGACAGAGATGAGCATATCTGCCATATAGTGATGGAGGATTAACTCAGTGCCATGCGTGAAATGACTTTGTAGCATTAGGAGAATGTCGGACCAGTTATCTGATAAAACTTCAGGAGGCTGGCGCATGGAAAAGTGAATTGGGATTAATCAACAGTTCTCAGAAAACTGAGATGTGATGAAATGGAGAAATGACTGAGATGAAATGTATGAGGATGATAACAAAGGGTTTGGCCGGTATAGAGAATCATACTATGAATAACAAGGGCACAGTTTAATGCGAGAAACTAGAATTCAATAATGGAAGTCAAACATATGAAAATATGGATCAGAACAGATGTCTTACAAGTTACACAGAAACAAAGTTATTTTCTTTTTTTTCTCATTAGTGATCTGATATAGCAGATGGAATTTTATGGGGACTGTATGAGCCTTGGTATTCATCTTGAGCCGTTATCTTTCCAAGTGTTTTGTATTACTTGCTATTAATTGCCATATCCCTGATATGAACACTTTTAATATGAACATTTTACATTGATCTCTGCCAAAGATACATTTCCAAACCACCAAAGTGATCAGTTAACTAAGGACCCCATAATAAAACATTGTACTTTTAGGGCTGCCAATGTTAACATTGCACAAGGTAATAATAAAATATATACTGATAGATTATTTATTTATTTAATTTAATTTAATTTTTTATAATTTTGAAAGACATCTCATGCTCACCAAGGCTGTGTTTATTTTATTAATATACAGTATATATATATATATATATATATATATATATATATATATATATATATATATATACACATATATACATATATATATATATATATATATATATATATATATATATATATATATATATATATATATATATATATATATATATATATATATATATACAGTAAAAACAGTAATATTGTGAAATATTATTACAATTTAAAGTAATGTTAAAAGTTTTCTCTTTTTATATAGGCATATAGCCATGACTCTAGTCTTGAGTGTCACACGATCCTTCAGAAATCACTTTAACATGCTGATTTGATGCTCAAGAAACATTTATTATTGTTCTCAGTCGAAAACACTTTTTGCTTTGCTTTTTTTTTTTTTTCACAAGAACAGCATTTATTTGAGATTATAAAATCTAAATCGAATGTGTTCTTACTAAATAAAATTATTAATTATTATATTTTGAATAATTTATATTTATGGGGTTATTAAAAAAATCCATGAAAATAAATAGCTCCTTTTTTATTGGAAGTCAAGTGGCAACTTAACACAGCAACATAACACCTGTATTTAATGTAGTCTGTGTAATTTTTTTTCTTTAACTGGACATTTCCTTAAAGATTTGCAAAGTAAGTGTCAAAAAATGCAAAGCCAGTGAAGACAGGACAGAATGTAAGGTTAAACAGCTCTATAGGGACAGATGGCATGTGTTCCACAGGATAGATGACATATGATGTGCTTCTTTTGCTAAATAAAGAGTTCATATGTCAAAGTCAAGGCTAGGAAAGGAGGACACCAATATGGAAAAGTTAAGCCTGAAAGACAAATTGTTAAAACTGAATGTGTGTGAAACAACACTTGCTCCATATATGTGATGCCTTAGAGAATAACAGTGAAAAGTTAAAGTCCAATAAAGTGCACCAGTGACTGTCTCGGGACCTCTTATCAAAGTATCTTTGAGTTGAGTTATGTGCAGTGTCAGTGGCCATGACACATATTTTATAACAATAATGGATTATGATTTAGAAGTGTCTTGAGAGAGGAGCAAGTCAAAAACCTGAACAACAGATGTCAATCACTGTCAAATGAAAGATTGTACTGCAATAGAAATCAGTGTTTGTTGAGGTTTGTCAAATTGATCTTCTAGTTGTCATGATTTATGGTAAATGCTAAAGACATCAGCAAAATGTATCTACTTACAAAGATAAATAGGTCCCTGCACTCATGTTTGAAACCAGAATGAGAGGTCACTGACAAACCCAACAAAGGGGCCAAAAGACAAATTCAGACCTTGATCTGACAGCTTGAGGGTGGTCACAGGTGGACGTGGTACACCTCATTCACGCTGGGAAAAGGTCAATGTGATCCAGACATCATTAGTTGGGTGTCACATGATTCATTATACTGTTGGATTAATTCCCTGTTCCTTTCACACAACTTAAAAATGGGAAGTTCATCTCCGTGACTCTGGAAGTAATTGAATTCTCCAGAGGGTTTTTGAAATTTGAGTGTCCTATGAGTGTCTGTTTTTAAACAGGAAAAATACTTTGGATGTGTACAAGGTTTAAAGGGAACTGCATGTAAAAAATAACATTTTGTCACCAATTGGTGTTGCTTGTTTTGGTAGAGTTACTTAATATCCATAAATCCTCCAAATAACTCTGTCATCTGTCTAATGGCAACATCAAACTGAAATATAGCAAGAAATAGCCTCTCCACTTTTTCTCAGCACTTTAATCGAACACATGTATGGTCATACACCACTAGACTCAAAATTACACTACGCTGAAAGACAGCCGGCAGCAAAAAGAGGTCATTTTACAACACAAAGCTTTAAACTCCCACACATAAAGAGTTTCATTACCCTCTTGCTACTCCTGGTCATTCTTTATTAGCCTTTCTGCTGACAAATTGTGTTTATCTGATGCCTCATGAACTTATGACAGTGGCAGATGCACTTCAGTGTTCACTTCACTCTTTGAAGATCAAGAAAGAAGTTGTAAACCGGTCCACTTAATACCAGTGTCCAGGAAATTTAAAAAGTGATCCCTTTGAAGTCTGGTGTGAAAAAAGCACATAAGCAGATTTTGGTAAGTTAATCAGGCTTAAAACTCCCACCCTCCTCTGTCTTTCTGTGAATATAAAATGGTCTCATTAGGCAAGGCCATGACTGTGCTCTGCATACTGCCACCAAATGCTCAACAACATGGTGGTTTATGGATCTCTGAGCCACATCAGAGAGCCGGGTGCCCCATTTTTCCCCGAAAGAGACTCATTTTACAAGACTGAGTCTTGTGTAACTGCACTAATCAGTCAGAGCAGAGAGTTTAACACATGCTGTAAAAGAGCTACTGAGTCATTCATTCGATGCAGTACAGTCTTAATATACTGCATAAAATATTAAAAACTCAATATTTTTATAGATGGAAATCATATTAGTTGATTTTACGTTATTACAATACCACAAACATAGCATACGTTTTCAATAATTTTACTACTTTGGTTTAAACAAGTGTTGGAACAAAACATTTCTTGTAGGGCTGGGTAAAAATGTTGATACTGATTTTTGAAACCCCAAGATTGATCTTTTACTCCTTTTTTTACCTGTTTTGAACATGAGTTTCCTGTGTTTATCAAATGGGATGTAATAGAATGGCAACGTACCACAAAATAATAGCATGAAAAGTCTTTTTGTCCTCATTTTTGCAGGCTGCATGCAAGAAACAAACATGCAGCACAATCAGTGTAGTCTGATTCTGGAAACAAATGACTCTTAGGAGCCAGTTCTTGTAATGGTTACTGATTCGAATCCAGTCTGAAACACTGTCCTAAATAATTTGTATATATATTATATATATATTTTTTTTTTTTTTTTTTGATCCATTTTTGATCCTTTTGTGTTCTCCATAGGGGAATTGCTTCTGAACAATAACTTATAAACATGTTCAGCAATGAAACACTGCAAACAACAGAATGAGTGTTTCCCCATGCTCTCAACCGCTCTATGTATAATGTGCATATTTTGCAATAAATTATATATATATATATATATATATGTATATGTCGTTTTGTCTGATTTGCTTTTTTTTTGTCTGTTATTTTCTTGCTTCAAAGTACATTTTGTAATGTTTTGTAATGTAATTGTGTAACCTCGGAGATGGTTGGTTTGGCTTTTTTTTTTTCTTTTTTTTTTTAAGATTGGGAAGAATACTTAGGTTGCTGAAAAAGTGGGAGGGCACTCTATTAGCAGGAATGACCCTTCTACATGGTGAAGGGAAATGAACACATTTGCATGATTTCTTTTCAAAGGAATCACTCAAAAATCCTTGATCCTCAAGTCACAGTACAGCTGTGCATTCTCTCCCAAAGTGTCCATGGTGGGACAGCGTGTGACAACAGGCTGGGCCGTTTCTGATCCCAGATGAGGAGCAGGTGATAATGAGACACAAGCGCACAGGGTCAAAGGTCAGCTCTACATCAGTGTCAGTCCCACATAAGTGACAAGTCTCGCTCAACCGAGAGTTAAATTACTCTCGTCTGACAAAGAGCAGACCGACAAAGAATAAAATATGGGTTTGGATGGACCAGAGGTGTGGACGGACTCACAAAGAGCACGTCCTTACAAATTAGCGACCGTCTGGAACACCGTCTGTATTGCACCCTGCCATAAAATCTTCCTCTTGTTAATGAATGATGGAAAAGATACTGAATTTGTTAAGTTCCCTCATTTAGTCCATACCCTTGATAGATAGACAGACAGATAAGCAATAAGCGTGCGTTATTTAATTTTTATTTAAATAATCATGTTTAACGGCAAATGTTTCTGGTAAAAAAAAAATATATATATATATTCTTTACACGTGATTTTGCTGAGAAATCTCAACCAATCAGAAAAGATGTGACAAGCAGATTGTGCCAAAAGAACACTTGAAATGTTGTGACATATTTATGCCTTTTCTTTCCTACCATATCTTCAAAACTTCTTACAATTACTGTACATAATACTATAACAAAACCAATATTGTGAATGGTGCACATGCTTTCTTTCATGCTTGTTCAAGTCATTGCACATTCTTGCAACCTTTTCTTAAAAAAAGACATTCTTAAAAAAGAATACTAAATTGGTAAGAATAGCAATGTATTTTTTTTTTTTTTAGAGTGAAGTGCTTGTAGACAGCAATTGGTTGCACTTATAACCCATTTACAGCTCTAAATGGTCATGCATTAGTCCCTTATTTTGTCTGCTAGTGAAAACAATTGTGGATAAAAAAATAAAAAAAATCACCTGTTTTTAAGTGTGCCATTTTGTGCTCAATGGTGACATTCAAAATGGTTAAAGGTTAGACAAACTTCCACAAATGGACTGAGGTAATGAATTCACCACTGAGAAAAAAAGATGGATTTAGACTATTCAATTCTATGACAGCGTAATCAACTTTGTCTACACTTTTTTTCTCCATCTCTTCTTTCCGATCACGTCATCTCATCCTTTTGACCTCTCAGTCAGACAATCATGGCAGGTCAGCCCCTCGGCAGATCAGACAGATGGTTGGCTGGTTGGCCCTGATGCCCCACCATGTACAAGGTCAACCCCCCAACACCCCTTCTTGGTCTTTCTGTCTTTTCCCTCATGAGCTTTTAGTCTCTGACGTCCCCTACACGTGCCAACCAGGTGAGGGGGGGGGCTCTGACCCCATTTAATCCCACATTCCCTCTGGAGGAGACAGACAAGTTTGCTTCATTATGTCAGTGATCACATGAGTTTATTTTAAATGTTGCTTTTACCAGTGCATTCTAAATTGCAACATTATGATTTGCCAATATATAATTGAAATAAAAATAAATTAGTACATAAGAAGAATTTATCTTAATAAACAAATACATTTACACACACACACACATATACATACATGCATACATAGTGTCTTACAACTTTACAACAATGTATGATAGTGATAGCATATATTCAACAGTATGTCAGCAAAAAACATAACAAGGCAGCTAGAAGAGGATCACGATCTGAGATACAGTCGAGTGTTTGGTATTTGTTTTTATACATGCTTTGATTACTTTAGCAACAACGCATATTGTGCATCGATTTTCATTTAAATTATGAATTGATATATTAATAATTAACAATGAATTGATAATTAATTAAATGCGTGTGTGTGTGTGTGTACAGTATATATATGTATTTATTTATTTATTTATTTAAAAATCTGTCTAAAAACATTTGAAATTGATTATCATATCAAACTTACTTCACAATTATTTATTAATTTAAAACTGGTTGTTTTGGGAAAATACACTTTATTGTTACAAAACAGGGTTCTGAATTTATATATTTTTAAACATGACTGAAAGTAATGACTTGTGGATGAGTGATTGAGTCAGATGTTACAATAGTTCAGTAACTGCTCCTATTGATTCAGTGAGTCAGTAAATATAGGGCCCAATGAAATCCGTTTTATTTTTTCCTTTTTCATTTTTGGTTAATGGTTAAATTAAAATAATAATAATAATAATCAGAAAGCATATCTAATTAATTGAAATCATGAGAAATACACAATTTATTACACAAATACATTTTCTGGATTCCATTTTAATATTTTCATTCCATTTTAATAATCAAAAACATCTGTAATTAATTGGTTTTATTAAATTGTATCATTATGTTATTTACTTAATTATTTTCAAACATACTGTTTTGTGCATTTACATTTTTTTTTCTGGTAAATATTTATTTTAAAATAATGTTTTAATAATAATTGTATTATTAGTAGTAGTAGTATCATTACATTAAGTAATATATTTCTGTCACAGTTTCTTCAAGTTAAACCAAACATTTATTTTGACGGGTTGCTGTGAAGACCTTTTACGTTTCTGTTTGTATATGATTTGACAATATATATATATATATATATATATATATATTTACTCAAAAGTAAAGGTAAAAATCTTATGAAGTGACTCTCAGGGCAGTTCTGGAGATTAAGTTAATGTGTTCATGTACTCGATTCAGTGCACGTTTTCCACATGGCGGAAATCATAGGGCCCTATAAACAGGTTTAAACTGAAAACTCCATAGTTCATAAGTAACTCTATAGAAAAATGTGTTATCTATCTACTATCTTTATATTACTTTGTGGTGCCCAGTGTTTTTCTTTCATTTTAGACTGCAAGCTCACATCCTTTTTTAGCCATGATTCTGTTGATTCAGTAGCAGCACCAAACCACCTGTAAATAGCAAACACTGTCAAGCTCAAGAGTGTTTCAATCCAGTATTTTCTGTTCACATTAGTGCAAAACAGAATCAAATATCATGAAAGATTATTAGATCTGAGCAAGAATTAACAAACTTAATATAATAATATTAACTTAAAAATAATATGAGCTGATAAGTCTTTATTAACCATGTCTTGGTAATTACTTTGTCATATGTACAGAACAATCAAGTGAATTTCCAGCACTCGCTAAAAATGGCATTAAAACTGCAGCATATGTTGGACTATGCACCACAGCACTGTCTTTATAATACTGAGGTTTTATTGTATTTCACTTCTTGGTGTTTTGCCAGGACAGTGATTTAAATGGTGATAAACTAGACCCAGCCGGACCATCACACAGAGAGAAGTTGGACGCCTAATTACATGAACATCCCGATATGCCATCCTAAATCAATGGACGCCCAGTTGAGGAAGAAAAGAGGCCATTCATCCTAATCCAGAGATGGAGGAGAGCATTGATATGGAAGAAGGATGGGAGATATTGACGACAGTGATCAATGATCTATGATCAGTAGGATGGTATACCTGGCAGGGGAAAGACACAGCCCTACCCTCCAGCTGCCTTCCCTTCACGTTCACCCTCTTCAGTCCAGTCTTCACAGTAACTTTAAGGTCTTTGTTCATTCAAGTCATAATTAGTGTGATAGTCAATAAAACAGTAGGAGGCTCTGATCACAATGGAGAGTTAAAGTAGGTGGAGGAAGATGGGAGCGTTTTAAAACTGGCATTGATGCAGTCTGGGAGTGATTAGAGAAACCATGGATCTTCATAACAAAAAGAGAAGCTGGAGAGGATGTTGACCGCTCTGCTGGTAACGGCTCATCGCAATGGTCAATCCTTCACTGTATGTCCCTTGTTTTTGAAAGAAGTATCTTATGCTGACCAAATCTTTATTTGATCAAAAATACAGTAGAAACAGTAATATTGTGAAATATTAAAGCAATTTAAAATAGTTGTTTTCTATTTTAATGTTTTAAAGTGTAATTTATTCCTGATTGCCAAAGTTGGATTTTTAGTCATTACTTCAGTCTTCATTATAATATGCTGATTTAGTGCTCAAGAAGCATTTCTTGTTATTTTCAATGTTGAAAAGTTGTGTGTGTATATATCTTATATATACGTGTGTTTGTTTGTGTGTGTGTGTGTGTGTGTGTGTGTGTGGCATTAAAATTATTCAAAAGTATTCAATTTAAAAGAACAGAATTTGTTGAAATTCATTTTTAAAATTGTTTTATTAAATTGTTTATTTTTATTTATTTTACTTTAAACGTAAAAAAAATGTTTCAGATTAAATGTCACTTTTGGGTAGCTTAATCCATCCTTGGAGAATAAAAATGTTTCAATCAATCTTTTTTTTTTTTTTTTTAAACAACCCATTAAAATGGTAATTAAATACTGTTACTGTTTTTGTTGGTGTTATATTAATGAAAATAATTTAAATTTATATGGACAATTTGTGCTTTTTATTAAGTTGACAGCATTTTTTTCTCTCTCAACCAAGCAGAAAGAATTATGTATGTATAAATGCATACAACTATTTTGAAAAATGTAATATTAATGCTACATAAAATAATGTAACATGAAATAATTATGTTATGAGTCCCATAATTTCCTAGTCTTTGGAAAGTAAAATGTAGCAACAAATAAGAATATCATATTTGCATACTTCATAAATATGTTAAGTTTAAAATTAAATGTTTGCATTTTTACAGTCTTAAAAATGCATTTTATAAAATCTCAGACTCCCAGAGGTGTATGGACACTTATGGCTCCAAGTCTCCAGTTTTAAAACCTCTGGAGATGTTCAGATACAGTTCCCTACTAGGACACCAATCATTTTAGTAAGAAATGCAGTCAAAACATAAGGTTGGCCTGGCACAAAAGTGAAGCACTTATCTGATAGATGTGTACAGGGAAGCACCGTATGAATGTTGAGAGGCTGTAATTTCACCTATGCCAGAATCTGCTACTGTTGCACAAATGACCCGGCTTGGAAATGTCTGATTTTTTTTTTTTTTTTTTTTTCTTTCTCATAAATCATTGACAATTTGCTTTTTACAATGTATATGAATTAATTTCAACCACCAGCCCATAAGTCAGCCTTCCCGCCAGGAAAAGTCCCTGTTCTCCCCATGGACAGTCCGCCCCAGTAATGAAATAGAAAGCTAAGATACTCCAATTCCCCCATATGAAGCCAACTCAGCAGAGGTTGAAAAAGAAATCCATTCAGGCACTAGTGAGGGGTCATTAAAGCTTGATTTTACGCCTGCACTTCAGCATGCACTGTAAACTTGCCCTGAATATTTATGGAGGTTTAAAGCGTCCACCACATCACTCTCTGAGGTGTCACAAAACAGCTGTAATCAGGAGTCAGAAATGAGTCCCTGTCCGCTGTTCTCTTCACTCTCAGTCAATAGAGCTGCTGTGTAAAGTCAGCTGTAAAAACTCTGTAAAACGATGCTTCCCTCTGTGTGCCGTCAACTAGCTTGCACAATCTAGCGGCCGTCACAGCGAATCATTCACAAACCACTAAACATATCTAAAGAAACAGACTCAATGCCATACATTTTATATGTGCCGCAAGAGCGAAACACATTTTTGTAAATGTTGAACACCTGTTTATTCAGTTGTCATTGTTAATTTTCAATAGCCTGCACAAATTTGTACTATGTTTACAGGAATGACTTGAAATTTACATTCACTACCGTTTAAAAGTTTAAAGCTGATAAGAACTGTAATGCTTTTGAAATAAGTCCCTTATGCTATTTGTGTGAAAAAAAACAGTGTTATTGTGAAATATTATTACAATTTAAAACAACTGTTTTCTGTTTCAGTATATTTTAAAATGTAATTTATTCCTGTGATGCTCCATTACTCCAGTCTTCAGTGTCACATGACCTTTCAGAAATCATTGTAATATGCTGATTTGCTGCTCAAGAAATATTTATTATTGTCATTAATGCTGAAAACAGCTGTGCTTCTTAATAGGAATATTATAATTCAGGATTATTTGTTTAAAAAACAAAAAACAAAAAATATTCTGTAAATTATTGATGTATTTACTGTCACTTCAATGTATTGCATCCTTGCATTATTTTAAAATTAAATATCTAAAATATGTTTTTTTTGTATTACCGTTATAATAGTTAATGTCATTGTAAATGTGTTTCCATGCATGAAAATGTATAACTGCCTTTATAATTTATGAAGAAGCATACAGAAGCATGCCACTATAATAATCCATTTATAATAATTAGCAAGATATACTGGTATCAATACAAACATACAGGATGATGTTTGTTTACTGGTGGCCTAAATGAATATGTGGCTGATTAACCGACTTCTCTTTTTCATTCATTTATTTGATCGTGTTTTCTTTGATGTGTACCTTTCAGCTTCGCAAGGCGATAGAGTTTATTCATCCATGCTTTATTGATTGTAAGTTACTGAAGCACTCCACTTTAATTAAGACTCACTGCAGCCTGAGACACAGTACGCTGATTGTGCTTTAACACACATCCCTTACAACTACTCAACCATGCCTGTTTTACAAAACAACACTGTAAACTATTTGAAACAGTTAGTTCACAACTTCAAAAAGCAGAATGTTGGATGAATTACTACTATACAAAGCAATGAAGAGAGAAAGTAGGTCTCTTATTATTTTATAAACTGCAACAGAGACTGTAACTTTATGCATAGTCAACCTGAACCTTGTCTTTCTTGGTGGGCAAAACTGATTTTCACACAGAGGAAGTGAAGCCATTTATTGGAGGTGAAAAATATAGGCACATTTTACAGTCAGTGGTAATGAATGCTATAGGTCTCCAATTCTGACTTTTCCTCTCTCCCCTGTCTCTCTGTCTCCCCCTTTATTGCCCTTTCTCCTCCCTTCAGTGATATGACGGAGGGCCAGGGACCCCTGCATGCCTCTCTTATCTTCTCTCTCCAGCTGCGTCCTGGTGGGGAGAGGCATTTTGGGAGAAGGATCCTGTTTGGGCTGAACCTGGGGAGGGAGTTTATTGCAGGACTGGGAGACCTGGACTTAAATACAAGTTAAAAGACCAGCATTTCAGACTGAAATAAAGGCTGGATACTTTTAGTTGCGGTTGTGCTGCCATTTGTGCAGGAATTTGATTGTAGATTGTATAGTCCAATTAAAGTTCCAAGATGCCCAGATTTGTGAGTAAAGGTCAACTTATGCCATTTTCAGAGCCTTATATATATATATATATTATAAGGATATATATATATTAGTGCTGTCAAACGATTAATCACGATTAATCGCATCCAAAATAAAAGTTTTTGTTTACATAATATATGTGTGTGTACTGTGTATATTTATAATGTCTATATAAATACACACACATACATGTATATATTTAAGAAAAATATGTTATGTTTATATATTAAATATATTTATCTGTAATATAAATAAGATAAATATAAATACATACATGTAAATACATGTAAATATTTGAAAAATATATACTGTATGTGAATGTATCTACAGTGGGTACGGAAAGTATTCAGACCCCCTTAAATTTTTCACTCTTTGTTATATTGCAGCCATTTGCTAAAATCATTTAAGTTCATTTTTTTTCCTCATTAATGTACACACAACACCCCATATTGACAGAAAAACACAGAATTGTTGATATTTTTGCAGATTTCTTAAAAAAGAAAAACTGAAATATCACATAGTCCTAAGTATTCAGACCCTTTGCTCAGTATTTAGTAGAAGCACCCTTTTGATCTAATACAGCCATGAGTCTTTTTGGGAAAGATGCAACAAGTTTTTCACACCTGGATTTGGGGATCCTCTGCCATTCCTCCTTGCAGATCCTCTCCAGTTCTGTCAGGTTGGATGGTAAACGTTGGTGGACAGCCATTTTTAGGTCTCTCCAGAGATGCTCAATTGACCTATCGGTAAGCCCCGCCCCCCTTAGTTACTGTTGCTCCCTCGGACAAACAAATGGAGTTGCTCACTGTCTTTCAATGACAGCTGTAGTGTGAAAACCTTGTCCCACGATGTTTTTGCACAATTTTGGACACAGAAGGCCACCAAATGGGAATTAAATATTCCATGGAGGGATTTATAAAATATTTAAAAATAAATACGGTGGGTAACTCCAAGCGAGGGTTTACAATCATAATGTAAGCGGGAGAAGTCTCATAGTGTGTGTATGACAACCAGAAAATGAACGTTTTTGTCTTCATTTGTATTGGGGTGAATACTTAGGGACATTTTGCTCTGTTTTGTTTGGATTCAGGAAATGTAATAAAATAAATTATATTGCCCATCCTCTCAGGATACCTGGAATCAGTGTTACAAGTACCCCAGGCACATCCTTTTTCCATTTTTGAAGCATAAACCCCATAAAACCGATGCGAGCTTCGGATCTTCCAATGTTTCTCTATGGCGCTGAGACCTAAAGATGTCCGAGTTCCGCACCCCGTGCAACTGATACTCGACTGCCATTGGCTAGTCTGCGTTCAAGGGGAGGGGCTTACCGATAGGTCAATTGGGTTTAAGTCAGGGCTCTGGCTGGGCCATTCAAAAACAGTCACGGAGTTGTTGTGAAGCCACTCCTTCGTTATTTTAGCTGTGTGCTTAGGGTCATTGTCTTGTTGGAAAGTAAACCTTCGGAGGTCCTGAGCACTCTGGAGAAGGTTTTCTCCCAGGATATCCCTGTACTTGGCCGCATTCATCTTTCCCTCGATTGCAACCAGTCGTCCTGTCCCTGCAGCTGAAAAACACCCCCACAGCATGATGCTGCCACCACCATGCTTCACTGTTGGGACTGTATTGGACAGGTGATGAGCAGTGCCTGGGTTTCTCCACACATACCGCTTAGAATTAAGGCCAAAAAGTTCTATCTTGGTCTCATCAGACCAGAGAATCTTATTCAGGTGTTTTTTAGAAAACTCCATGCGGGCTTTCATGTGTCTTGCACTGAGGAGAGGCTTCCGTCGAGCCACTCTGCCATAAAGCCCCGACTGGTGGAGGGCTGCAGTGATGGTTGACTTTCTACAACTTTCTCCCATCTCCCGACTGCATCTCTGGAGCTCAGCCACAGTGATCTTTGGGTTCTTCTTTACCTCTCTCACCAAGGCTCTTCTCCCCCGATAGCTCAGTTTGGCCGGACGGCCAGCTCTAGGAAGGGTTCTGGTCGTCCCAAACGTCTTCCATTTAAGGATTATGGAGGCTACTGTGCTCTTAGGAACCTTAAGTGCAGCAGAATTTTTTTTGTAACCTTGGCCAGATCTGTGCCTTGCCACAATTCTGTCTCTGAGCTCTTCAGGCAGTTCCTTTGACCTCATGATTCTCATTTGCTCTGACATGCACTGTGAGCTGTAAGGTCTTATATAGACAGGTGTGTGGCTTTCCTAATCAAGTCCAATCAGTATAATCAAACACAGCTGGACTCAAATGAAGGTGTAGAACCATCTCAAGGATGATCAGAAGAAATGGACAGCACCTGAGTTAAATATATGAGTGTCACAGCAAAGGGTCTGAATACTTAGAATATTTCAGTTTTTCTTTTTTAATAAATCTGCAAAAATGTCAACAATTCTGTGTTTTTCTGTCAATATGGGGTGTTGTGTGTACATTAATGAGGGAAAAAAATGAACTTAAATTATTTTAGCAAATGGCTGCAATATAACAAAGAGTGAAAAATGTAAGGGGGTCTGAATACTTTCCGTACCCACTGTAGATACATTCACATACAGTATATATTTTCAAATATTTACATGTATTTACATGTATGTATTTATATTTATCTTATTTATATTACAGATAAATATATTTAATATATAAACATAACATTTTTCATAAATATATATATATATATATTAGTGGTGGGCGTTATCGGCGTTAACGTGCTGCGTTAACGTGAGACTCTTATCGGGCGATAAAAAATATCGCCGTTAATCTATTCTCAAAGTTGGGTTGGGAGCTGGGTCTATACTACGCAAGCTATGATGACTTTCACCTTGATATTTTAGCGGATGTATACCTAGCCGAATTGCACTGTAGGGGCGAGAACGAGTCTTGAACCTGTGTGTATGCGTGCTAACATGGATGCAGCTATGAAGCCGCCGGGTTTGCTTCAGGGAAAATTTATTTTTAAGAAGCTTCCCAATGGAAATATCAGTGTTTCCCCTACCATTATTTCAGGCCGCCCAACGGCACCCCCCGCCCCCCTTGAAGGTCAAGTTGATTTTATTTAATTTTATTTTCTCTATAGCGCCAGACCACAAAAGAATCATTCAATGTTACCTTCCCTATAGAACAGGTGTATACCTTGTTATTTTATTAAACAAACTAAATAGCCTTATGTTATTTATCTTATTTACACGACGGCGTGTCATTTATGTGTCTACTTTACATGGTAGCGCTCTCTGTATCGCGCGCACAGCGGAGTTACGCCCCGGTTCGCGCACACACATACACACACACAAACAAACGTAAGCACACACACAAGTGAGCACACTCCCACTCCTATTTGTAAATATTAAGCCGCAAAACGTCTATTTAAATATGACTTCTGCGTGTCTCTGTGTTAATGTATGGCGCAGACGCGCGGGTTTGTTTACTCATACAGAAGCACGCGACACTTGCGGTGATATTAACGTCTGTCGTCTCACTAAATGAGGACATAAATACATGAACAACATCTCCAGAACTGCTCTGAGAGTCACTTCATGAGCATTCGAGCGTTTCATTTGAGAAAAACTATCCTCATATCATATACACAGAAATGTAAAGGTATTCAAGGCAACCCGTCAAAATAAAAGTTCGGTTTCACTTGAAGACATTGGGCAGAACGTAATAGACTACTACTACTAAAACTATTAAAACCTTATCTTTAAGGAATAATCATACAATGTCTTCAATGTTATTATCAATATTAAATCCCTTTATTTTTATGTCGGGAAAAACGCAAAGCCTTTAGGTAGGCTACCTTATGTAATTTTAAATTACATAATTTAATTTAATTAATTAGCCTATTAATTACCACGACACCACAATTACCACCATATTATGTTTGCTTCTTGATGACTGCTAGTTGTTTACTACTAGTAGTGAATTTATTCTGATCTACTTGGCAGAATTCAAATGAGCCATTTTAATCTAGATTAATCTAGATTAATTCCAAGATTACAGTGAGATTAATCTAGATTAAAAAATTAATCTATGCCCACCACTAATATATATATATATATATATATATATATATATATATATATGTATGTGTGTGTATTTATATAGACATAATAAATATACACAGTACACACACATATATTATGTAAACAAAAACTTTTATTTTGGATGCGATTAATCACGATTAATCATTTGACAGCACTAATATATATATAAATATATATATATATATATATATATATATATATATATATATATAGGAGTGAACTCGATATTCGAGAACAGAATTAAATAAATAGATAAATGAAAAATACATAAATAAATAAATCAGGGATTAGCTGCTTTCCATACCTTTCTCAGCAACATCAGAAGCTTTCTCTGTCACATTTCATTTTTATTTGCCTTTCATACCACCACACATACAATTAATACTGTCAATTTCTATTCCAGTTAAGATCATGGCTTTTCAAATTAAAAAAAAAAAAAAAAGAAAGAAAAAAGAAAATGCAGCGATAATTAAATTCAATGCTGATGGTGCAGGCGTTGAAACAAAGGACGCCCCTTCCCCAACAAACAGTTTTTCAAAGGCCCACCAAGAACAGAGGAAAAGTTAGCCTACCTATTCCCAGAAGGGCTGATTCTTTGTTCCTGGCACAATAGCAAACATCTCTGGGAACATCAGAGAAGCAGTGCATGCGTTTACAGCCCCCCTGCCCAAATGAGGGAAGAACACTGTGTGATTATGATTAGGAAAGGATCGTACAGTGTAGGTGTACCGCACACACACAACACCACTGGCACGTTTTAATTCAAGAAAACATGAGATAGAAAACTCTTTGCTTTTACACCCGTCATACACAGTCCCACACATCTCTCTGGCCTTTGCCTTTATTAATGGGCCGCGTACAGGTAAGGGCCAGTAGTGCAGGAAGCAATTTATCACAAAGTGAATTAAAAAAATAAAATAAAATAATCACAAGGAGAGGCTTTAAAATGGTGCATGAAGGTTTCACTTCGTTAAAAAAAAAAAAAAAAAAAGTGTTTGCCTGCTCATTATAATCCTTGAGTATAATAAAGGCATTTGACTTCTATGCAAGATTGAGGGCTCTAAACACCACCCTAAATACTAAATAATGAATTTAGGAATAAATTAACTCTACAGGTGTGTTGAAATCAAGTTACTACAGCTGCATTGTGGTCAAATTGAGAAAAACTATATTGTTGCTTGTCAGAGACTAAAAATATGAGAAATTATGACCTCCTATTGTGTAGAAAAATGTCATATCCAGTTCTCAAAACCTTATGAATGTAAAATGGCTTTCTCACACTTATTTTCAGTGTAGCAACAGACTAGTAATTGAGACGTTTTTGACTTAAATTTTCAAGGGTTGATTCAAAAGACAAGTCTCAATTTCAAGTAACCTTTAAGTCTTAAACTTCAGAAAGTCTCATGTATTTCATTGACAGGCTACAAAAAAAAAAAAAAAAAAGGTGTTTCTCATATTGCATGGAAACCAACGGAGGTCAACACAAATGTTGTAACAGTTTGTGTACAGCATTCACAAAACACATCTACACATTTACACAAGTATAAATAAATAGCGGTTTATGGTCAAGTTTTTTCTTTTTTTTGTTTATTTTTCAATTTGAAAGCAACTTGACCTCGGATGCATCTCTCTATCAAGAGGAGTTTATTTGTCAGCAGCGGCTCAAATGGCAATTCATCATGAGCCCAGCAACTCACCTTGGTATTTACTATCAGAGCAGAGCTCACTAATATCATTATAGATTATACACTAACGTTAAACTGGGATTTACAGTGCTTTATGGCTTTGGGATTGCTTGAGTCCTCTGGTCCATAAAGGAGAGCGGAAATGATTTTTCCAAGCACTATACACTTTCCAAACCCGTTTGCTGTGTTTTACTCTGTTAAACCTTGCACTTGTGCAATGTGTGAAAAAGACATCAAAATGTATACTTTAACCATTTGGTAATTAACTGCAATTATCCTAAAATTTAAATAAAAAGGTATTTGAACAGGGTTAAAAAAAGCTATACGATAAAAGTTTTTTATTTTTATTTTTAATTAATTAATTAATTAATTAATTATTAATTAGTGTCTTTACTAAAACTCATCTTCATTACAAAATGCATTTCTATTCTCTTTCTTTCCTTTTTTAGGATATTAGTGAGCATTTGCTCCCCCTTGTAATTAGGGGTCCAATTAAAAGGATGTTTTTTTATGGCAATTACACTGGAAAAACACTGTTAATGGCAGAGATAATGATCTTGATTATTCATGATATATCATTCGGGACGTACTGAGCAGGGTCTGAAATCCTTTGCTGCAGGGCATTTTTTGCTTCATACAAGTGGAGGTAATTGTAATAAAGCAGATGTTTAATCATTGTTATTTTTGTATAAGATACATTATAATGAGGTGCAGATTATCTGTGCATTAACCCAAATTGAATTCATATCCTTTAACACTCCTTAAAGAAACATTCAGTGTAATTGGCATCTCCACTGAGCAAAAGCTTGTGTCTTTTATTTTCTTCTACCTCTAAAGGATCCATAGACTAATCCAAGATTGAGTATCATAGAAATTCCCAGTCAAAAAAAAAAAAGTTAAACATCTAATTCTCCAGAGTACTGGTTTCTGAATCGGTCATAACCAGATGTTCTTAACTAAAGCAATATGTGAGAGTTTATTTTTCCTTATAATATTTCTCAGTGCATTAGAATTCAATCCATTACACAAAGTGTGACAAGATAGTCAAATTAAACAGTGTGGCTCCATTCTTACGCTCTCTGGAATTTTCTTCACTATAAAGAGAAATTATCAGGGCAGTATTCTCAAAGGATGATATTAATTTTTCATCTGAAAAAAAAAGTTCTCGACAAAGGCCTCATCTGCAATGAAAAATATTTTAAGCACTGTAGTGCTTTACCTCCAAGTAAAAAAAAAAAAAATAATAATAATAATATAAAATATGCAAAATAACCTATAAAATCAAATCAAATAACATAAAATAAAATAAAATAAAATAATGATCTGTATAAAACATTTTTTGGTGATCTCTCTGTAGTATTCATTCACATCTGTCTGTCTCTTTAGAAAAAGGGTTTGATAAATTGCCAACCATCCACAAAGGCACAGCATAATTTAACCTCTCACTAACTTCACTTAACTCTTGAGATATGTTCCTATGCTTGTGCTCAACAGACCCTAATGAATATCATAAGTACCAGACAGTAATAAATAAATTAATCTATTAATTCATAACCTCAGTGAGTCTGGAAGGCTGCGGAAATGAAGATGTTCTCAACGTGTACTTACACACCACCCAATGTAAAGAGTAATTTGATAGGAATCATTAAAGTGAAATTAGTCCTTGATTAATTGTCTCCCACGTGATTAATTAACCAGAAAACCTCGCCGCTAGCAGGCCGCTGGTCGATCCGGCATGTTTTTGTTATGACGGAAAGTATCGCAAGCCAGGCTGAGAGGATATTTGTGAGCAAACGACCTCCCAGGAAGACTTCATCATGTAGACAGTGTTCATTCATCATGAGCCAAACGTCCTGACAGCTGGTCGTAAGAGGAGGTGGTTGACGAGCAGGGCTATGAAAACAGCTGCATCTCGCTGAAACACTATTGCCATAACTCTTACAATTTAGCACCATGGCACTGCTAGCAATCTCTTACTCAAATAATGCTACAAGGGGAAAAAGGTAGTTTTAGCTGGTGTTTCTGAGCGAACAAGTGCTCAAAACTAAACCACCAAGCTAGACCTGTCAGTGGAAACCAACAACCTTTATGGTGCAGTCACATTTATCATTGTTCTGTGAATTTTTGTGGCCAAAATCCAGTCATTTCAATAGGAATCCATGCATTCAGGAATTTTACTTGACGGCAAGAATTCCATGCAGATTTAGCAAAAGATTCATTCTTGTCACACAAATTCTCTGAATTAACCAACAGAAAGTTGGTTTGAAAGTGATTTCAGTGTGAGCTGCTACATTGTTGATAATCAACAATGGACCTTTTTGCCCACAACATTTTGCAGCTTTAGGCTGGTTTAAGGTGTTTTTGTTAGCAAGTACCACAGCAAAGTAAAACACTGACATTGTTTACTTTCTTAGAGCGGAGGGCAGCACTTGCTGAATTGTCCTATAAACAGTGCGAATCAAAAAATAAATTTTGTATGATGATTTGTAAAGAAATGAGTCAGTCAAAATGATTCACGAATGCACGGGTGAGTTTGCGGGTGAGTAGGAGATGTTTGAATCAAACATACTCACTATAGTAGGGGAAAAACAGTAATGTCTGAATTCATAGTATTCATAAAACAGTAGGCAAAAGTACTATTACGAGAGTCTAAAGTGTGCATCCGATGGACACTTTACCATGAAGCCACTGGAGAGGATATACATTGACGCAGATGCAGCAGCCCGCAAGTCTCAGACAATGACAATATTAAGAATATAGTGCATCCGAATTTCATTACAACTGAAACGTTCAAGGCCCAGAAAAGTAGTATGGACATTGTTAAAATAGCTAATGATAGTTTTAACGATGTCCTTACTACCTTTCTGGGCCTTGAACATGACAGTTGCATCGCTGTCAATGGAGGATCAGAAAGCTCTCGGATTTCTTTAAAAATATCTTAATTTGTGTTCCAAAGATGAACTTACTGGTTTTGAACGACATGAGGGTGAGTAATTAATGACAAAATTTGCATTTTTGGATGAACTAACCATTTAAATATACTTTTTAACATTTGCAAAATAAGCTCTTTAACAAATGCAACACCTACTCAGAAAGTATGCGAATTTGGACGCAGCTACTGAATTGTTCAAATCCGTTGGCTCAGCTGATGCCCTCATTGAATCATGAGTCAGTTTTCATGTATGTCCATTTTAAATTTTGAGATAAACAAATAACTGTTACTGATATATCTACAACAACCTATTACCAGTAACTTAAAACCTAAAGTTACCGAACAACAACCTAAAACCTTGTCCATATCACAACTCACAGGCGAGCTCAAGACAGTTTTCAGTTTTCAGAATCCTTTTGACTGATTCATTTAAAGAAAAGAACCAGTTCTGAAAAATCATTTGCAGCCTATTAATCTGATGACACAGCTTTTGTGTTTTGTGTATTCTTTTGGCAAATGTATTTACCAAAATTTCGCTACAAATGTTTGCCCCAAATATGCTGCTGTTTTCCTCAAAGTTGTATATGCATATGCTTTTTTTAACAGTCGCAAAATAAGGTTTTCAACAATTGTAGTATACCTATTCAGACAGGATGCAATTTTGGATGCAGCTAGGGTGAATGTTCAAAGCCATCAGTACCTAAATGAACTGTGAGTTCGTTTCTGTTATATGCCACAAATTGTTTTCCACAAAGTTAATTTACATTCTAAGACTGTTTACCAAAGAATATATGGTCCCACTTTATATTAGGTGGCCTTAACTACTATGTACTTACATCAAAAAAATAATACAATGTACTTATTGTGTTCATATTGTATTGCAAAACACTTTTGCTGCTATTGAGGTGGATACGGGTAAGGTTAGGGACAGGTTTGGTGGTCTGGTTAGGTTTAAGGGTGGGTTAAGGTGTAAGGGATGGATCAACAATGTAATTATAAATGTAATTACAGAAATTAATTACAGATGTAACTACATATAGGTATTTTTAAAAATATAAGTACAATGTAAAAACATGTATGTACACAAAAAGTGCATTGTATCAAATGATTAATTTAAATGTAAGTACATAGTAGTTAAGGCCACCTAATGTAAAGTGGGACCATATATATTTTTGCAGAGGCTGTTAAATATGAGATCTCTCTATTCAAAGCAGTTAATATAACTCTAAATGCTTTATAAACCAACACTGTAGGACCCCCACACAAGTGTCCATCTGTTTGCCTGTATTAAAAGGCAGATGCCTCTCACCCTAAGCCCTTTCTCCTCATTCTGGGGACCCTTCCTCATACGCAGGTGCTCTTTTAATCAGTGTGATGTACCAATGATCACACACCCTTGTTTTCCCAGCGTCCACTTGTGCAAGTATAGTCATCCATCCCGGCGGCCGACTGGTGGCTAACCAGGGCGTGCTGGGTCTCAGACTTGATGAAATCAGACAGGATGCAAATGTCTCCCAGCAGGTATGGAAAAAGGACACTGTGAGAGTCGTGGGTTGGGTTCAATATTTGCTCAATACACCAGGGTGCACAGAAATCTCTTTAACAGTCCCATGTAAGACAAGGTTCATTGTGCACAGAATGCACTGACACGTTCGAAATGCATTCAGGCTACATTTCAGCAGCTGTGTTTCCTACTGAGATTGAATAAAATAAATTCTTGAAGGACAAAGATGAACAAGGTAAAGCAAAATCAACCAACGCAGATGTGATACAAAAAAATAAAAAAATATACACAGCTGAGCAGCAGGACCTGAGGTGTGAGCTTGCAGGGCAAATCTGCAATAACACTTCTCCCCACTGACAGACGCATCCTGCAGAGGGAACAGCGGATTCTCTTTGGAGCAGCGTGAGAGCCAAATCCCTCTCAGCACAGCCAGAGAGACGGGATGCTGTGTGTGCAGCTCATACAACACAGACAGACACAACAACCTCAGGGACAAACACATGCACACACATGCAAAGAAAACTACAAGAAGCAGCACCAGCAATATTCTTTGTTTTTCTCCATGCAACATTTGATTCTTCTTCCCTCTACACATAAGACTTATTTTAAAGGCATAGGTTATACAAAAAAATAAATAAATAAAATGCAAATTTTGTGCATACCTACATCTTTCTAAACCATTTGTTTATTCATTATTTAGCAGACACTTTTTTACTCAAAGCACCTGCAATGTTTTTAAGAAGTTTTTGCTACTCTTTTACAATAAAAGCCTAGTGTGACTACAGGCTTTTAAAGTAAAACAAGAGAGAAAAATGTATTTTTCTTTATTAAGTCTAGAACTATAACTATATTTATAGCAGAACTGTATTTTTTTGTCGTTTTTTTTTGTTTGTTTGTTTTCTGAGGAACACTGTGTCAAGACATTATTCACTGAAATGAATTCATTCAATAATGAAATGCCTTTAATTGAAAATTGAGTGTTTAATCTCATCATTATACATTACTGACACTATCCTTCAATTTGATACTGTTAAGTGCTTTGACACAATCTGTATTGTTAAAAGCGCTATATAAATAAAGGTGACTTGACTTGACTTGACTGAAATTCTGCAGTTTTAATCAAATATTATTCACTTTTATGCATCTTTAAACATGGGAAGTTGTAAAGCAACGGAGAACACAAGAAAGAGATGCAAACGAGACACAAGAACAATAGCATTTTATATCATTAATGTCTGCTGTTTGTGCCAAATTAAAAATACTATATCAAAAGTTTGGGTTCAGTAAGATTATTATTATTTATTTTTATTTTTTTAATCTATATCTTTATTTAGCAAATACTTATTAGATTGATCAAAAATGACAGTACAGACATTTACAATGGTACAAAAGATTGCTGGTTTAAATAAATGCTGCTCTTTTTCAACTTTTATTCAAAGAATCTTGGGGGGAAATTAATAAATCACTGTTTAGCAACTATTTTATTAACTATTAAATATTTAGCAGCTTCAGCTTTTCCATCACAGGAATAAATTGCATTTTAAAACATATTAAAATATAATAATAATAATAATAATATAGTGTTTTTGTGTATTTCTGAAATGCAGCCTTGGTGAGCTTAATAGACTTTATCAACTTGAGATAACATATTGTTACAGACAATTTCTCAGGATTCAACAAAGTGGAAATATCTAGGTGGAGGGAAAAAAACTTATTTCGACACCAATAAATTAGAAAAACAGATCTATTAGACGTATCTTTAATAACACTTGCTCAAATATGTCATTATAGTGAAGCACCACAGTGCAGGAAGCTCACAAATCAGATTACTAAAGCCACCATTTCTACAAGCAATTGTTTTAAAAAGCAATACACAACACACAGTAATACACAGTAATATTTTATTTCTATTAACAAAAACAAAAACTATTCTTTTTTGACATCCATTGTTTAATGCCAGAGCACAAATCCAGTTGATTTCCTCTGAGGGTGCCGCTAGCCACATTCAGAGGCTCAAACGGAGGCGTAAATCTCTCCCAGGAGACTCCACTAACTGCGCTATTTATGCCAAAGTGAACCTGTGTAGAACTTGTATTTGCAGCAAAAGACACTTTAAGGTTGAGTGAAGCATAGTGATATTCTCTGTTAGGATTCTGGAGGCATGACAGAGCCTTGTGCCATGTGTTTAGTAATGCAAGCTCAGGCAGCCTGTCACACCTCTAACATAAATGAAGTGTTTTTAGCGTGTTTAGCAGCATTATCATGTCCAAGTGCATGCTGGAGAAGTGTAGATGTTTGATGGAACAAACAAGCATGCCATGCAATCCAGATTGCTGATAGTAAACTGAATGAATGCAAACTACCATGCTGAGGCACATGCATAAATTATTTGCTAATTTGTCATTTAGCTGACAAGCAACTTAAAGAACTTGTATTACTAGTACGACCCCAAAATGGTTTATCAGCCCCAATGTTTAACTGCTTAAAAAGGGGTTGACCACCTTGCAAGGGACCTCTTTCCCAATGTATTAAGATAACTATATATCACATATAATAAAGACACATTTGTAGCATGTGAGAAAAATGCACCATAAAGACGATATGCTGTTTCAAAAGAAAGCAATTGGCTTTTATGTTATTGCAAAGTACTAAAGCAGCATATTAGAAATATATTAGAATAGTAGGTACTATCCGGAAAAGTATTCACAGCACTTTACTTTTTCCACATTTTGTTATGTTACCGCCTTATTCCAAAATGGATTAAATTCATTATTTTCTTCAAAATTCTACAAGCAATACCCCATAATTACAACGTGAAAGAAGTTTGTTTGAAATCTTTGCAAATTTATCAAAATAAAAAAACAACAACATATAATAATAATAATAATAATAATAATTCCTTACATTTATATAGCGCTTTTCTAGGCATGGGGGTCTCCTCATCCACCACCAGTGTACATGTACATATACAGCCTTTGCTCAATACTTTGTTGAAACACCTTTGGCACCAGTAACAGAAATATTTGATTGGGTTAAATCCCAAGAATGTCCACCCAAAGACATTCACAGAGTTGTCTATAAGCCACTCTTGCTGTGTGCTTAGGGTCATTGTTCCGTTGGAAGGTGAACCCTCTGCCCAGTCTGAGATTCTGAATGCTCTGGACTAGGTTTTTATTAAGGCTATCTCAATATTTTGGTGCATTGAGCTTTTATTCTACTCTGACGAGTCCCTCAGTCCCTGCCGCTGAAAAACAGCCCCACAGCATGAGGCTGCTACCAGCACACTTTAGAGCTGGTTTCTTTCAAACATGATGCTTAGAATTTAGGTTAATCAGACCAGAGAATCTTGTTTCTCAGAGTCTGAGAGTCCTTTAAGTGTTTTTTTTTTTTGCAAATTCCAAGTGTGTTTTCATGTTTCAAATTATTTTTATTTATTTTTGTTTGTTTATTTATATTTACATATGTGTATTTTTTATTCTCATCTTATTTTTATTGTCTGTGTGTCGTTGTTGTCTCTGTGAACGGGAAACTTATGACACTAAAACAAATTCCTTGTATGCGCAAGCATACTTGGCAATAAAAGCTCTTTCTGATTCTGATTCTGATGTGTCTTCACTGAGGAGAGGATTGAGTTTGGCAACATAGCCATAAAGCCCAGATCGGTGGAGTGTTGCAGCGATGTTTGTCCTTCTGTAGGTTTCTTCCATTTGCATTTATCACCATGGAATTCAACTAGAGTGACCATCAGGTTCTTGGTCACCAGTCTAGACAAGGCCCTTCTCCATCAATTGCTCAATTTGGAACACATGGGAACCTTATACAGACAGGTGTGTGCCTTACCAAATCATGTCCAATCAACTGAATTTACCACAGGTGGACTCCAATTAATTTGTAGAAACATCTCAAGGATGATCAGTGGAAACAGGATGCGCCTGAGCTCAATTTTGAGTGTCAATGTAAAGGCTGTGAATACTTATGTACTGTACATGTGATTTTTTCATTTTTTATTTGTAATAAATTTGCAAAGATTTCAAACAAACTTCTTTCACGTTGTAATTATGGGGTATTGTTTGTAAAATTCTGAGGAAATTACTGAATTTAATCCATTTTGGAATAAGGCTGTAACATAACAAAATGTGGAAAAAGTGAAGCACTGTGAATACTTTCCGGATGCACTATAGGTAGGAATTAAAATATGACACTTAATTTTAAGGACCAATTCTCGCTATTAACTAGTTGCTTATTACCATGCATATTACTAGCATATTGGCTGTTTATTAGTACTTATTAAGCATTTATTTCTACCCCATACCTAAACTTGACAACTACCTTCTTAACTATTACTAAGCAGCAAATTGTTAGTTTACTAAGATAAAAGTTGTAGTTAATAGTTTGTTAATAGTAGAATATTAGTGTGATGGAATAGTATTTGGAAAATGTTTATCTTATATTAAGTTGACAATCTTTTTTTTAAGATAGATAGATAGATAAAGTTAGTATAAGCTTATTTAATATAAATGTATTTAAATTATTAATTTGTTTGTTTGTTTGTTCGTTCGTTCATTCATCCATCCTATATGCAACTATATGCACTACAATAGTAAAAGTTAAATAAACAGCCTGTTTTCCAAATAATAAATGTGATAAAATGTATTCTATCTTTATTGTTAATTAACATTTTGTGTTAGCATATTAACTTTGACAGCCCTAAAATACATAAACAATTATTATTTCCAAATAGCAGAAATGTATGTAAAATTCAAAACCATTGCTAATTTAGTATTGCACAATTAAAATAGCAATTATCTATGCACAGCAGACTGAGATTGAAACTACACACAACCTAAACAAATTTATTTCCAAAATTGTGTTAAAAAAGAGTTCTTCTAGAGAAGAACTTCTCATTAAGAACATGCATTGCTTCACTTAAAATGTTACATGTATGTATGACATGTAAATTCAAAGGTGCTGCTGCCATAAAAACCAGCTATTTTGTTGTTTTTGGCATTCTTGCGCTCTCTCACAGTGACTGTCTGTCTTTCCAAATAAACTGTATTCATATCCAGTTAGACAATGAGCCATCTGGATCCATTTATTCTCTCCATCAGCACTAAATTACGACTTTGTCTTGCTTTCCTGGAACTCTGGACATATTTTTTAATATACAATCTGTGGTGTGAGAATCCTCAAAAAGCATGTGCTCACCACGACTGCTGTGGTTTCTCTTCCTCCCTCTGTAATCTGATGGGGATTTGATGTTGCTACCAATCCTATTCTATTTCCAATTTATTCAAGTATATCACCCTCTTGCCAGAAACACCACAACGCTGCCAGTATATCTCTCTCCTGCTCTGCCAACACATGGCAGTCTATTTTGGAGATAATTGCCCATGTTTGATGGTTATGCACTCTTATCATACCGAAGCCATTTCAAAGGCGAGAGATGAGGAACCTTGAGCTATGTTGGATAGACTGTCCACTTGAGGGCCTTTAGGTTAGAAACCAGTAGATTGGCACACACCCTCCAATTTTCACAAAGTATATGTTTGTTTCATGTAATACGATCTATCATTTTAAAGAGAGTCTTCCAGCCA
Source organism: Onychostoma macrolepis (assembly GCF_012432095.1). Taxonomy (NCBI): domain Eukaryota; kingdom Metazoa; phylum Chordata; class Actinopteri; order Cypriniformes; family Cyprinidae; genus Onychostoma; species Onychostoma macrolepis. The sequence continues at coordinate 22,565,806 of NC_081171.1, forward strand.
TCCACACTTCTGTCACAGTGAGAGATGGTAGCAGGAGATGGGACCCCTGAGGGGCCGGTAGCACATCCCTACAAACAACAGCCACCGATCCTCCTTTTAACCACTACTGATGAATATTCAAAAGCATTGGCAGGAAGTCCCGGTAGCAAGCAGCCATTTTAGTCTGTGCTACTCCTTAATTACGCTGTACCCGAAATGTGGGATGCAAGGCCTGCCGGTGCCTGATGCCCTCCAGATTTTAATTAACTAAATGACTGCTCACTTTCTGCCCATTGATGACGGCTTGGGGACTGCATTTTTGAGCAGCAAACAGACGCAGTAACACGGCTCCAGGTGAGTGGAGCAAAGCTGATGAGAAAGAAAGACGTGCAGGACAAGACAACAAACTGTGTTCAGATGATGTTTCATTGGATTGAGACTTCTGAGCAGACATAATCGAGACTGACACCGATCTGAAAGCATTTCAGGAAGAATCAGTTCAAAATGAACAGGCTACTTATGTTGCCTCAAAGACAATAAGAAATGGTTGTGGGTTTTGCTGGATTGTTGTGTTCATGTTTGTTGGGTTAGTGTGAACATAACAATTATGTGTCCCAACATCTAAATCCAAGTCTAGAATGTTTAAACTGTTGGTGTTTAAACTGTTGGCTAACGCTCCAAGTGTAAGTAAAAAATGGCCTTGGCGAGTAAACAAAATGGAGTTATTGGCCAGATTTTAAGGAAGTGCAACATTACAGTGTCACAATAATAATCTAGGCTTTGTTAATGAAAGCAATGTGAGGAAATCCAAGAGAACCAGCAACAAACCAGCATCTTCTAAAAACATTTACCTCTGTGGAAAATATATACCATTTAGTAATATCAGGCTTTGCTTTTTGTTTTGTTTTGTTTTTCGTTTTTGTTCATTTTTTTTTTTTTTTTTTCCCTCAAACATGATGGTCTGAGTAACAGCATCGGTCTGCATGGTTTGCTGCAAATGTAACGTAACAGTAATACAGCTAAATTATTAAATAAAATGAAAAACACAGGCACAGAGATTTCCAGTTACAATTTTCAGTGTTTTAAAGTTATTCAGTTAATTACTTCATTCATCATTTACTGATTAATTGATATTTTACCACAATGGTCATCTAGTCAAAATAGTATTTCCACCACAGGAGTAAAAAAAAAAAAAAAAAAAAATGCTTTGGTGAATTGTATAGTTCAAAAGAAAAATCTCTGGGCTTCTGTTCTATTTCTTTGTGCTTTGTCTAGCTATTTTTGAACACATGAACATGTCTAATGAAAAGGTTCCAACTGAGTAACATTTGAAAGCAACATAATTATACAGGCCTTCTTTAAAACCTAAAGTCAACTAGTCTTTCAGGCAAACCACTGACTAGTCAATTTTGAGAACACATAGCTCCTAATAGTGTGTTACTCTGCCTGTGAGTATTTTATTTTTTGCATCAGTCATTGTGAATGACCTTGAAGCAAAGAGGTTATACGGGAAGGATATGAAATGATGATGGTTGGTGGTTCCCATGTGGAGTCAGTGTCATTAATGCCCCAGAACCTCACTGCTGGAAACACACACACACACATGCATGAGCGCGCACACAAATCCCTACTGCAGCACCTCCTCTCAAGATTGGAGCCGACGGGAAGCCATGTCATTTTACCAACTTAAATGAGGCAACTAGGGCTATTTCAAATCCATAGTGAGAGAGTGAGAAAGACAGAGAGAGAGGCTCTAACACTTGTAGACTGCCCCAGTAGACTTTTTTTTTTATATAGAAAGAGACAGTTGGTGGGTTAAATGGACATGGCTGGAGTGAAAACGGAGAGATGTGTTAGGTCTCTTTGGGGGCATTGAAAGTGCCCTCTGGGCTCAACTAGTTTAATGTTGCCATTTATGGTTGTTCAGAGATAAAAAATAAAAGATGAAATGGATCATATTCTCACTCAATTCTCTGTTTTAGAGTCTCAATAAAATTGCATTGCTTTCCTTGGATTTCTTAAATCTCTTGAATTGTGCAAGTTTGAACTCTCATAGTATTTAATTTCAAATGAATGCTGTTCTTTTAAAGAATCAAAGAAATGTATCAGTTTCCACAAAAATATTAAGTAGCAACAGTGCTCTACATTGATAATAATAAGAAATGTCAAATCAGCATACTGGAATGATTTCTGAATAATCATGTGACACTGAAGACTAGAGTAATGATACTGAAAATTAGGCTTTGTCAAAAAAAAGTAAAAAAAATAATAAAATAAAATAAAATAAATAAATGTTAAAATATATTAAAATAAGGAACAGTTATTTTAAAGTACAATATTTCTAAATTTTTACTGTTACATCTTTGGGCATAAAAATCTTCATTCAAAAACAAAATAAAATCTGACCCAAACTATACATACATAAAACATAACAATCTACATTTAACATAAAGAAAACATATAAAAGATAAAAGTATAAAACATATAAAAGTAATATGGATATGTGTGTGTGTGTGTGTGTGTGTATGTATATATATACATACATGCATTGCACACACACACACACACACACACATATCCATTTATATCCATATATATTCATATATCCATTTCAACCTGTATCAGCTGTTCACAACCCGAAGGACTCTTGCACATAATGGAGGTACACTGAAGTCTGCCCCCCAAGGCTTCCTTCAAAGTACCTTTGGGGTCTGTCTTGTATAGTAGGCTGTAGATCACAGCTATATGTATATGTATATATGTATATGTATATGTTTGTTTGTTTGTTTCAGATTTTATTAAGTTAAGTTAGTTTGGTCTGACACAAAACAACTAATGTACATTTGAGTAAATTTTTATGCTCCTTTTAGGGTTTATTCAATTTTCTAACCATTGAGCAATAATAGTGATTCTTATCTTAGCCAAAGTAGACTCTATTGCTCTATTTTTTATATATATATTTGCATGTGGTAACAAAATATTTTGAGTCAATCACCTGAGCTGTAAATGCTGTATGATTAATCAATATATGTACAGTAATATATAAATATAGTTCATTTTTAATGGTTATCAAAACTTTTAGAACCCAGCAGGGTGAATAGGGTAAATTCTAACACAATCCAAACCTTTTGCACCTTGGCCTTAGCAAACAACACTAATGAATGGCTCATGGTGCTGAATTTCATATGATAAATACATTTTGTTTTGTTGATGCTCAAATACCAAACAATTAAAATTAACCTTGTTAGGTCACCTCTAAAGCAGTTCAATATAACAGTACTGTTACACTGTCACGCTTTCTCAGAACAATGGAGTCACTGAAACACAAATTCAAGAACACATGCTCATCTTCACACACAAACACATACGCACACATTCTGCTTCAGCCATGCATGCCTTCGGCCAAAATGAGTTGAAATACACTCACACACTCCTGGCCCTCATTTAAACAGATGGGGGTTTTACTGAAACGGTTTGTGTAAAGTGTCTGCTTGAGGGGTGGCAGCTGTTCCCCCTAAACTCCGGTATCACCTTTTGCCCTCTCTATAAGACTGTATCTGTTCCTCGGTCCTCAACTTTTTCTGAGTTTAAAGGGGTGATAATCTACCCTTTTGTAACATTTTGCACCAAAAACTGTTGATTTAACAGTCTCCTCCCTCTGAACCCTTTGAATTAAACTGGATGGATGGATGGATGAACAGACTGGATGGATGGATGGAAAATCATAATTTATTATACTGTTTTTGCAGATTAGGTCCAATAAATGTCACATAGTACCTCAAACTTTCTCGGATGGATGGACGGATGGACAGATGGATGGATGGACGGATGGACAAATGGACGAATGGATGGACGGATGGATGGACGGACGGACAGACGGATGGATGGATGGATGGATAGATGGATAGACAAACAGACGGATGGACAGAAGATCATAATTGAATATACTGTTTTTGCAATTTAGGTTCAATAAATGTTACATAGTACCTCAAACTTTCTCGGATGGATGGATGGACGGACAGAAGATCACAACATATTATGCTGTTTGCATAAAACTCTGACAGACGGACGGACGAAGTTGTAGGTAGCTATAGCTTAATGTCAGCCCTTAAACTCAAGTGTTGCAGTGACAAAGAATTGAGTAACAATATTTGTATATGTGTATAAATGTATAAATCCAGAGATCTCTCCATATACTCATGGCCATGGGGCTGGAGATGGCAAGGTGCAAAGTAAAATACAATTTCCATGGCAACCTTATTTGCTGGGGCCAAACGTCTTGAAGTCTCTATCACTCACCAGACACTCAATAACCTTGGGCTCATATTTCTCCGCTGTTGATTTAACACCTCGCAGTATTACTACCCTGGATCAAGCTCTGCTCTGACACTCTGTCTCCAGCTCTGTTCAATGCTAGCGTTATTTATTTGCTCTCGCTACAAGCGGCGCAGTGACATATGAGCATGCTCCAATGCTCCATCCATCTCAACTTTAAATATGTGTCTGCCAGATCAGGATGGAGGTTGAAGAATCAGATGAAGTATGTTACAGATTTGCTGTACTGAAATAATGTATAAGACAAGCAGAGATGTAGAGGTCGGGAAAAAGTTTTGCTCGGCATTTGTGTCACATCAAGTACGCCATTGTGCTGAGGAATGGGTTTTGTGTAGAACGTGGCCATCGTTTCAAGATATGGACAACAAAATGACAGAGATTATGGGATAGCGTCTTTAAAAAAGTGTCACAGGATAATGTGACTTAGGCCAATAAATAAACAAAGTTACATTTTTAGATAGACTACGATAGACAGATTTAATGTCATATAGTGTAATTATTTTGGGCTGTCTAATATGCCAATGAATTCAAAGCCTCATAGCACTTTATAAGCATGTACTGTGATTGTAAGTATTTGACATATACTTTTATTAGAAAGTCAAAATAGCATCTCAAATAAGTTTTTTGCCATCTGTTGAGATTTCGACTAAAAACCACGTTGTTTCTTGGGCAGGCCTAATATTTATGGTGCTAAAATTTAAATTGTATAATTATTAATATATGCATAGTTAAATATTTAGTTTGACATTAATATATCCAGCCTTGTGTCTTTGATATGAGATCATTTTGAATTAGATAATTTCACCTCCTTCTTTATGTTGACTGTGAATTTCAAATTAACTTTGCCACCTTCCAACCACCCTGGAGAGGAGGAGGAAAAAAATCTATGAATCTATATTTCAGGCCTTTCTTTATGCATTCCGAACAGGGTAAATTCCACAGAATATGTATGTTTTTAAAGAGGATGTCATTGATATTCAGGAGAGGGGGAATGGTTGGGATGAAATGGGGGTCGAAACCCCCCACTTCTTTTTGGCATGAGAGAAAAAAACTATAAAAAATATATGAGCGCAATATGAGAGTGAGTGCATGTCAGTTAGTGTCTGCTTCCTGGGTCAGAAGAATCTGATGATGAATTTAAGGTCTTCTGAAAAAGTGCAACACAATGAATTTAATTTAAATTTTTTTGGACTGGCTCTAGGAAAATAGGTTTCTTATGATATGCTGAACACTGAACTATTAATTTAAAAAAAAATAAAATAAAAAAAAAGGTGAAATCTATGATGAGCATGTTTGTTTAATTTCTGAATTAAAATATTTTATTATTGTTTAGAGGGCATAAACTCCATATATCAGGGTGATATATTTGTCCTGATGCAATACAATGAATAAAAAGGCTCATCAAAATAAATAAATAAATAAATAGATTCCTTATTAAGAGTTTATATTTTGTTCACTACTTATACTATTTGAAAAATGTTTGGTAAAACCAATATGCAGAAAAAAAATGCTGCTTATTACTAGTTAGTAATGTAGTTGTTACATTTAGGTATTGATTAGGGATGTAGAATATGGTCATGCAGAATATGTGCTTTATAAGTACTAATTAACAGCCAATATGTTAATAATAGGCATGCTAATAAGCAATGTAACATATTAATTTAATATTTCATATTATTTCATATTATCATTCTTAATTCCTAAGAAGCAAATACTGATGTATTTGACAGATTTTAAAGCATACTATAAATCCATGCATGCACCCCCACCCTCACATCAAAAACTAGATCCCCAATGTCCATTCATTTATTTATCAAAACTGCTTATAATGCACAACACATCAGCAGCCACTCCCTAGTAATTACTGCATTCTGTAAGCACTCAGAATTAATTCATACATTACATGGAACTACAGCAAGACATGGGTTGTAAAAACATACACATAACATAAATATGTATGCACTCATAAACAGAACCAGAGAGAGAAAAAAAATGAATATTTGTGTTGGTGATTAGCTGGTCCTTGGAGATGTCGCCCTATTGCAAAACTATGTAATGTTGAGTGTAGAACAGCGCTGCTCTATAGGGCATGAGCTGGGTTCAGCATGCATAAGATATGAAATAGTAAGCAAAATATCCGAGAAATTAGAGGCTATGTACATAGTGTATTTTTGTAGATAAGGAAATAAAATTGTCTGTTTTAGGTAATGAAATGGTGGTGGAGGTGAGCAGGTGTTGGGCTGTCACTACATGTGTGCAAATGTTTTGGTGGAAGCTCTTGGTTACGGTTTCCCCCCTCTAAACACTAAATTATTCATTGAGCCTGGTCATAGTAATTATCATAAAGTCGGTTTAGTTTTCCGCACACTTCCTCAGCCACCAGCCTCCTCTTGAAAGGTCAAACAAAGCGTGGCATTTTTTTTGTCTTGGCCACGGTATGAATCGTTCCATGGAGAATTCTGCAGGAAGTATTTAGATTTGGTCTGCAACTAAAAATGACCAACATAGGATTTCCAAATTGAAGAGGTTAATTTCCCAATCAGTATGAAGAAATGTGTTCTCAGTGCTATAGGTAGATTATTTACAAATTGTAGTCCATTGCTGACAAAAATGTGAGTTAGTAACACGATCCATTGCATTACACATTTTAGGTAATATACTGTATATTTTAGACTACTTTTAGATTAATTTTGAGCTAACTCATTTATCATATTGATTTAAATAGGATAGTCTTCTACCATATTCATACAAAATACAAAGAGGAAGAAAATATGTTCAGTTGCAAAAAGAGCATTGAATGCATTATGAAGTGCATAAAACATTACATTACATCAAGGTTTCCCAAACTAAAGTTTTGTGAGTTTAATGAAAAGCTAATAATGGAATAAATCATAAAAATGTAAATTAAAATAAAACATTTGAAAATAACAATGATAAGAAAACATTTTCTAAACAAATGAAATATTAGTAACACTTTATTTTAAGATGTTCTTGTTACATTTAAGGTATTCTTTACCTGCATTTCATGTGGTATCAGAGAGCTGTGAGCATGCAAATATGTTACTTAATTATTAAATGATTACCTTAAAATCTCAGGAGGTACTTCAAGTAAATATCTTAGCTGCAAGAGAGTCAGCTGACAACAATGTTTGGGAATCCCTGCATTGCGTGTAAATAAGAAAAAAGAAAAAAAACATTAATTATGCAGAAAGACAATAGATAATGATAATACAGTGATAATTCAAATAACCACAATGTGTTCATCAGCAGCTGATGCAATGTTGAAATGTTGAGAACATTTTCCGTCTAATTATAGCCACTTGATTAGTGAATGATCTTTGTGTGAATGTCCACAAAACTAGAAGACTTTTAAACTGTAGGCTATTTCAGAAAGAAAGATGAAAAAGAACAATTAGGGAGAATCAATAAATTATGAATACATTAACGATACTGTGCAAATAGCATGTAATCCAGTAATAAAAAAATTAACTGTAGTCTGATTACGGGTATTTTAAAATGTAATATACTCTAATTACGAGTACTTCATTAATGGAATCTGATTACGTAATCCAGATTACATGTAATCAGTTACTAGATTATTCCTGTCATTTTAGAATCTCCTTGCAAACCAAACAAGTCACAACAAATTTCCCTGCATTTGATTGACTGATTTCCACTGTCAAACTTAATACTTACATGACATAAGTACCTTTTAAACATGATTTAGATGGTTGTGATAAATAGTTTGGTCATAGTGTGACAAATGATGTCATCCATCAATAAGAAAACTGAAAGGCACTAGATGAGGCTGAGGAGTGAATCCTTCCCCATAAACAGTGTGCCAGTATGTTAGAAATGTTTGAGTAAAAAAGCTCCAACACAAAAGAACACAAGACTCAGCTATAAGCGTATAGCCGTTTACACAGGAAATCAGCGGTAATTTAATTTCTGACAGTCAGACGTTATGTCTATCATGCAAAGACTCTTGACTGGCAGCATGAGTAATTAAGTCGGAGAGACAATATTGGATCAGGCGTGAGGAAGTGCTGACACATTAGAATGTAAATAAAGCTTTGGCAGGGTTTGGCACTCCCCTTTTTATTCCTGAATCTGCAGACAAAATGTTTGGGTTCATTTCCACAAATGTGTAGCACAGAGGTTGCATCATTGAGCCCAGGGCTTTGTTTCCAAATCATCATTTATTCCAAACAGATGCCTTATAATGAGCCCAGATCTTCTTTTTCTTTCTTGAAGAATTGAAGAATTTTTAAAATGTAAAATAATCTATCTATACTGTAACCTTGTTCGGAAACCTTGTAAGCTGCCTACCTAAAGAGAGTTTTTATAATAATTAAGTATAATTATGCCTTCTAAAATATATTTTATTATTATTATCTTTTATCAGATTCTAAGGCAGTATGTATCTCAGAAGGCAATCATAGAATGCATTGCTGTGTAAAAAATGAAATAAAATTAAAAAAAATAATAATAATAATAATAATTTAGGTGATAGAAATGTTTAAAAAATAAAAATAAAAAATAAAAAGTTTATTTTTGGCATTTTGCCTTTATTAAGATAGCACGGTGAGGAGCAGACAGGAAGCGAAGTGGGATCGGGAAATGTCTTCGAGCCAGGATTCGAACTCGGGACACCTGTAACGCAATGGCGTTATATTTCAGTGCATGGCCCACTAGCTATCAGCGCCGATGAGAAATGTTTATTCTAATTATACATCACGCTGTTAAATTTTGGAACAGAGCTTATATTTCTGTGATCTTTCACTTTATCCTATTGATCTAACAATACAAAATCTTTCAGGGGCTAATTCTGCATGAACAGCCTTGTGCAAGTTAACCCTGTGGTACAATCCTAATCTCAGCTTGAATCTAGAGGACACAATGTCACTTCAAACTGATTGGCTCACATGTGGAGAGCCACCAAATGCCATTTATTAGATAATTAATGTCTGACCGGGATGAGCTTTGATTTTATTGATCTGGCAGGGTCTGATTGTGCTTTATTGATGCACTACCATCACAGAACAGCTGAGTGTTTGAAGCTTGACCATTTTCTGAACACGTACATAATTGGGGTCTCTGGGATCCCAAAGACA